>NW_027176303.1:0-277500 GCF_023349555.1 Cebidichthys violaceus
TCTAACAAACTCTTTGATGTTTGTACCAAAGTTTTTGATGTTTCTTACATAAGCTTTGATGTTTCTAACAAAGTCTTTGATGTTTCTAACAAACTATTTGTTATTTTTAATAAACTCCTTGATATTTGTACAAAAAGTCTTTGATGTTTGTTCAAAAGTCTTTGATGTTTCTAACAAAGTCTTTGATGTTTGTAACAAGCTCTGATCTTTTTAAAAAAATATTTAATATTTCTAACAAAATATTTAATATTTCTAACAAAGTCTTTGATATTTTTAACAAACTCTTTGATGTTTCTAAAAAAGTCTTTCATGTTTGTACCAAAGTCTTTCATGTTTGTACCAAAGTCTTTGATATTTCTACTAAATGCGTTGATGTTTCTAACAAAGTCTTTGATGTTTCTAACAAAGCCTTTGATGTTTCTAACAAAGTCTTGCATGTTTCTAACAAACTCTGATGTTTTTAACAAACTATTTAATATTTCTAACAAAGTCTTTGATGTTTCTAACAAACGCGTTGTTGTTTATAACAAAGTTTTTGATGTTTCTAACAAACACGTTGATGTTTATAACAAAGTTTTTGATGTTTCTAACAAACACGTTGATGTTTCTAACAAACTCTGATGTTTTTAACAAACTATTTATCTTTAATAAACTCCTTGATATTTGTAGCAAAGTCTTTGATGTTTGTACAAAAGTCTTTGATGTTTCTAACAAACTCTGATGTTTTTAACAAACTATTTCATATTTCTAACAAGGTCTTTGATGTTTCTAACAAACTATTTGTTTTTTTTAATAAACTCCTTTATATTTGTACCAAAGGCTTTGATGTTTCTAACAAAGTCTTTGATGTTTCTAACAAACTATTTGTTATTTTTAATAAACTCCTTGATATTTGTACAAAAAGTCTTTGATGTTTGTACAAAAGTCTTAGATGTTTCTAACAAAGTCTTTGATGTTTCTAACAAACTCTGATCTTTTTAAAAAAATATTTAATATTTCTAACAAAGTATTTAATATTTCTAACAAAGTCTTTGATATTTTTAACAAACTCTTTGATGTTTCTAAAAAAGTCTTTCATGTTTGTACCAAAGTCTTTCATGTTTGTACCAGTCTTTGATATTTCTACTAAGTCTTTGATGTTTCTAATAAAGTCTTTGATGTTTCTAACAAAGTCTGATGTTTTTAACAAACTATTTAATATTTCTAACAAAGTTTTTGATATTTTTAACAAACTCTTTGATGTTTCTAACAAACTCTTTGATGTTTGTACCAAAGTTTTTGATGTTTCTTACATAAGCTTTGATGTTTCTAACAAAGTCTTTGATGTTTCTAACAAACTATTTGTTATTTTTAATAAACTCCTTGATATTTGTACAAAAAGTCTTTGATGTTTGTTCAAAAGTCTTTGATGTTTCTAACAAAGTCTTTGATGTTTGTAACAAGCTCTGATCTTTTTAAAAAAATATTTAATATTTCTAACAAAGTATTTAATATTTCTAACAAAGTCTTTGATATTTTTAACAAACTCTTTGATGTTTCTAAAAAAGTCTTTCATGTTTGTACCAAAGTCTTTCATGTTTGTACCAGTCTTTGATATTTCTACTAAGTCTTTGATGTTTCTAATAAAGTCTTTGATGTTTCTAACAAAGTCTGATGTTTTTAACAAACTATTTAATATTTCTAACAAAGTTTTTGATATTTTTAACAAACTCTTTGATGTTTGTAACAAAGTTTTTGATGTTTCTTACATAAGCTTTGATGTTTCTGACAAAGTCTTTGATGTTTCTAACAAACTATTTGTGATTTTTAATAAACTCCTTGATATTTGTACCAAAGTCTCTGATGTTTGTACAAAAATCTTTGATGTTTCTTACATAAGCTTTGATGTTTCTAACAAAGTCTTTGATGTTTCTAACAAAATCTTTGATGTTTCTAACAAACTATTTGTGATTTTTAATAAACTCCTTGATATTTGTACCAAAGTCTCTGATGTTTGTACAAAAGTCTTTGATGTTTGTACCAAAGTCTTTGATGTTTCTAACAAACACGTTGATGTTTCTAACAAACTCTGATGTTTCTAACAAACTATTTGTGGTTTTTAATAAACTCCTTGATATTTGTACCAAAGTATCTGATGTTTGTACAAAAGTATTTGATGTTTCTAACAAAGTCTTTGATGTTTCTAACAAACTCTTTGATGTTTCTAACAAAGGCTATGATGTTTCTAGCAAAGTCTTTGATGTTTCTAACAAACTCTGATGTTTTTAACAAACTATTTAATATTTCTAACAAAGTCTTTGATGTTTCTAACATAGGCTTGTATGTTTCTAACAAAGTCTTTGATGTTTCTAACAAACTATTTGTTATCTTTAATAAACACCTTGATATTTGTACCAAAGTCTTTGATGTTTGTACAAAAGTCTTTGATGTTTCTAACAAACTCTGATGTTTTTAACAAACTATTTAATATTTCTAACAAAGTCTTTGATGTTTCTAACAAACTATTTGTTTTTTTTAATAAACTCTTTGATATTTGTACCAAAGACTCTGATGTTTGTACAAAAGTCTTTAATGTTTGTACCAAAGTCTTTGATGTTTCTAACAAACGCTTTGATGTTTCTAACAAAACATTTTTGTTTGTACCAAAGTCTTTCATGTTTGTACAAAAGTCGTTGATGTTTCTAACAAAGTCTTTGATGTTTCTAACAAACTCTGATGTTTTTAACAAACTATTTATTATTTCTAACAAAGTCTTTGATATTTTTAACAAACTCTTTGATGTTTCTAAAAAAGTCTTTCATGTTTGTACCAAAGTCTTTCATGTTTGTACCAGTCTTTGATATTTCTACTAAATGCTTTGATGTTTCTAACTAAGTCTTTGATGTTTCTAATAAAGTCTTTGATGTTTCTAACAAACTATTTGTTATTTTTAATAAGCTCCTTGATATTTGTACAAAAAGTCTTTGATGTTTGTTCAAAAGTCTTTGATGTTTCTAACAAAGTCTTTGATGTTTGTAACAAGCTCTGATCTTTTTAAAAAAATATTTAATATTTCTAACAAAGTATTTAATATTTCTAACAAAGTCTTTGATATTTTTAACAAACTCTTTGATGTTTCTAAAAAAGTCTTTCATGTTTGTACCAAAGTCTTTCATGTTTGTACCAAAGTCTTTCATGTTTGTACCAAAGTCTTTGATATTTCTACTAAATGCGTTGATGTTTCTAACAAAGTCTTTGATGTTTCTAACAAAGCCTTTGATGTTTCTAACAAAGTCTTGCATGTTTCTAACAAACTCTGATGTTTTTAACAAACTATTTAATATTTCTAACAAACTCTTTGATGTTTCTAACAAACGCGTTGTTGTTTATAACAAAGTTTTTGATGTTTCTAACAAACACGTTGATGTTTATAACAAAGTGTTTGATGTTTCTAACAAACACGTTGATGTTTCTAACAAACTCTGATGTTTTTAACAAACTATTTATCTTTAATAAACTCCTTGATATTTGTAGCAAAGTCTTTGATGTTTGTACAAAAGTCTTTGATGTTTCTAACAAACTCTGATGTTTTTAACAAACTATTTCATATTTCTAACAAGGTCTTTGATGTTTCTAACAAACTATTTGTTTTTTTTAATAAACTCCTTTATATTTGTACCAAAGGCTTTGATGTTTCTAACAAAGTCTTTGATGTTTCTAACAAATTATTTGTTATTTTTAATAAACTCCTTGATATTTGTACCAAAGTCTCTGATGTTTGTACAAAAGTCTTTGATGTTTGTACCAAAGTCTTTGATGTTTCTAACATAGGCTTTGATGTTTCTAACAAAGTCTTTGATGTTTCTAACAAACTATTTGTTATTTTTAATAAACTCCTTGATATTTGTACAAAAAGTCTTTGATGTTTGTACAAAAGTCTTAGATGTTTCTAACAAAGTCTTTGATGTTTCTAACAAACTCTGATCTTTTTAAAAAAATATTTAATATTTCTAACAAAGTATTTAATATTTCTAACAAAGTCTTTGATATTTTTAACAAACTCTTTGATGTTTCTAAAAAAGTCTTTCATGTTTGTACCAAAGTCTTTCATGTTTGTACCAGTCTTTGATATTTCTACTAAGTCTTTGATGTTTCTAATAAAGTCTTTGATGTTTCTAACAAAGTCTGATGTTTTTAACAAACTATTTAATATTTCTAACAAAGTTTTTGATATTTTTAACAAACTCTTTGATGTTTCTAACAAACTCTTTGATGTTTGTACCAAAGTTTTTGATGTTTCTTACATAAGCTTTGATGTTTCTAACAAAGTCTTTGATGTTTCTAACAAACTATTTGTTATTTTTAATAAACTCCTTGATATTTGTACAAAAAGTCTTTGATGTTTGTTCAAAAGTCTTTGATGTTTCTAACAAAGTCTTTGATGTTTGTAACAAGCTCTGATCTTTTTAAAAAAATATTTAATATTTCTAACAAAATATTTAATATTTCTAACAAAGTCTTTGATATTTTTAACAAACTCTTTGATGTTTCTAAAAAAGTCTTTCATGTTTGTACCAAAGTCTTTCATGTTTGTACCAAAGTCTTTGATATTTCTACTAAATGCGTTGATGTTTCTAACAAAGTCTTTGATGTTTCTAACAAAGCCTTTGATGTTTCTAACAAAGTCTTGCATGTTTCTAATAAAGTCTTTGATGTTTCTAACAAAGTCTGATGTTTTTAACAAACTATTTAATATTTCTAACAAAGTTTTTGATATTTTTAACAAACTCTTTGATGTTTCTAACAAACTCTTTGATGTTTGTACCAAAGTTTTTGATGTTTCTTACATAAGCTTTGATGTTTCTAACAAAGTCTTTGATGTTTCTAACAAACTATTTGTTATTTTTAATAAACTCCTTGATATTTGTACAAAAAGTCTTTGATGTTTGTTCAAAAGTCTTTGATGTTTCTAACAAAGTCTTTGATGTTTGTAACAAGCTCTGATCTTTTTAAAAAAATATTTAATATTTCTAACAAAATATTTAATATTTCTAACAAAGTCTTTGATATTTTTAACAAACTCTTTGATGTTTCTAAAAAAGTCTTTCATGTTTGTACCAAAGTCTTTCATGTTTGTACCAAAGTCTTTGATATTTCTACTAAATGCGTTGATGTTTCTAACAAAGTCTTTGATGTTTCTAACAAAGCCTTTGATGTTTCTAACAAAGTCTTGCATGTTTCTAACAAACTCTGATGTTTTTAACAAACTATTTAATATTTCTAACAAAGTCTTTGATGTTTCTAACAAACGCGTTGTTGTTTATAACAAAGTTTTTGATGTTTCTAACAAACACGTTGATGTTTCTAACAAACTCTGATGTTTTTAACAAACTATTTATCTTTAATAAACTCCTTGATATTTGTAGCAAAGTCTTTGATGTTTGTACAAAAGTCTTTGATGTTTCTAACAAACTCTGATGTTTTTAACAAACTATTTCATATTTCTAACAAGGTCTTTGATGTTTCTAACAAACTATTTGTTTTTTTTAATAAACTCCTTTATATTTGTACCAAAGGCTTTGATGTTTCTAACAAAGTCTTTGATGTTTCTAACAAACTATTTGTTATTTTTAATAAACTCCTTGATATTTGTACAAAAAGTCTTTGATGTTTGTACAAAAGTCTTAGATGTTTCTAACAAAGTCTTTGATGTTTCTAACAAACTCTGATCTTTTTAAAAAAATATTTAATATTTCTAACAAAGTATTTAATATTTCTAACAAAGTCTTTGATATTTTTAACAAACTCTTTGATGTTTCTAAAAAAGTCTTTCATGTTTGTACCAAAGTCTTTCATGTTTGTACCAGTCTTTGATATTTCTACTAAGTCTTTGATGTTTCTAATAAAGTCTTTGATGTTTCTAACAAAGTCTGATGTTTTTAACAAACTATTTAATATTTCTAACAAAGTTTTTGATATTTTTAACAAACTCTTTGATGTTTCTAACAAACTCTTTGATGTTTGTACCAAAGTTTTTGATGTTTCTTACATAAGCTTTGATGTTTCTAACAAAGTCTTTGATGTTTCTAACAAACTATTTGTTATTTTTAATAAACTCCTTGATATTTGTACAAAAAGTCTTTGATGTTTGTTCAAAAGTCTTTGATGTTTCTAACAAAGTCTTTGATGTTTGTAACAAGCTCTGATCTTTTTAAAAAAATATTTAATATTTCTAACAAAGTATTTAATATTTCTAACAAAGTCTTTGATATTTTTAACAAACTCTTTGATGTTTCTAAAAAAGTCTTTCATGTTTGTACCAAAGTCTTTCATGTTTGTACCAGTCTTTGATATTTCTACTAAGTCTTTGATGTTTCTAATAAAGTCTTTGATGTTTCTAACAAAGTCTGATGTTTTTAACAAACTATTTAATATTTCTAACAAAGTTTTTGATATTTTTAACAAACTCTTTGATGTTTGTAACAAAGTTTTTGATGTTTCTTACATAAGCTTTGATGTTTCTGACAAAGTCTTTGATGTTTCTAACAAACTATTTGTGATTTTTAATAAACTCCTTGATATTTGTACCAAAGTCTCTGATGTTTGTACAAAAATCTTTGATGTTTCTTACATAAGCTTTGATGTTTCTAACAAAGTCTTTGATGTTTCTAACAAAATCTTTGATGTTTCTAACAAACTATTTGTGATTTTTAATAAACTCCTTGATATTTGTACCAAAGTCTCTGATGTTTGTACAAAAGTCTTTGATGTTTGTACCAAAGTCTTTGATGTTTCTAACAAACACGTTGATGTTTCTAACAAACTCTGATGTTTCTAACAAACTATTTGTGGTTTTTAATAAACTCCTTGATATTTGTACCAAAGTATCTGATGTTTGTACAAAAGTATTTGATGTTTCTAACAAAGTCTTTGATGTTTCTAACAAACTCTTTGATGTTTCTAACAAAGGCTATGATGTTTCTAGCAAAGTCTTTGATGTTTCTAACAAACTCTGATGTTTTTAACAAACTATTTAATATTTCTAACAAAGTCTTTGATGTTTCTAACATAGGCTTGTATGTTTCTAACAAAGTCTTTGATGTTTCTAACAAACTATTTGTTATCTTTAATAAACACCTTGATATTTGTACCAAAGTCTTTGATGTTTGTACAAAAGTCTTTGATGTTTCTAACAAACTCTGATGTTTTTAACAAACTATTTAATATTTCTAACAAAGTCTTTGATGTTTCTAACAAACTATTTGTTTTTTTTAATAAACTCTTTGATATTTGTACCAAAGTCTCTGATGTTTGTACAAAAGTCTCTGATGTTTGTACAAAAGTCTTTAATGTTTGTACCAAAGTCTTTGATGTTTCTAACAAACGCTTTGATGTTTCTAACAAAACATTTTTGTTTGTACCAAAGTCTTTCATGTTTGTACAAAAGTCGTTGATGTTTCTAACAAAGTCTTTGATGTTTCTAACAAACTCTGATGTTTTTAACAAACTATTTATTATTTCTAACAAAGTCTTTGATATTTTTAACAAACTCTTTGATGTTTCTAAAAAAGTCTTTCATGTTTGTACCAAAGTCTTTCATGTTTGTACCAGTCTTTGATATTTCTACTAAATGCTTTGATGTTTCTAACTAAGTCTTTGATGTTTCTAATAAAGTCTTTGATGTTTCTAACAAACTATTTGTTATTTTTAATAAGCTCCTTGATATTTGTACAAAAAGTCTTTGATGTTTGTTCAAAAGTCTTTGATGTTTCTAACAAAGTCTTTGATGTTTGTAACAAGCTCTGATCTTTTTAAAAAAATATTTAATATTTCTAACAAAGTATTTAATATTTCTAACAAAGTCTTTGATATTTTTAACAAACTCTTTGATGTTTCTAAAAAAGTCTTTCATGTTTGTACCAAAGTCTTTCATGTTTGTACCAAAGTCTTTCATGTTTGTACCAAAGTCTTTGATATTTCTACTAAATGCGTTGATGTTTCTAACAAAGTCTTTGATGTTTCTAACAAAGCCTTTGATGTTTCTAACAAAGTCTTGCATGTTTCTAACAAACTCTGATGTTTTTAACAAACTATTTAATATTTCTAACAAACTCTTTGATGTTTCTAACAAACGCGTTGTTGTTTATAACAAAGTTTTTGATGTTTCTAACAAACACGTTGATGTTTATAACAAAGTGTTTGATGTTTCTAACAAACACGTTGATGTTTCTAACAAACTCTGATGTTTTTAACAAACTATTTATCTTTAATAAACTCCTTGATATTTGTAGCAAAGTCTTTGATGTTTGTACAAAAGTCTTTGATGTTTCTAACAAACTCTGATGTTTTTAACAAACTATTTCATATTTCTAACAAGGTCTTTGATGTTTCTAACAAACTATTTGTTTTTTTTAATAAACTCCTTTATATTTGTACCAAAGGCTTTGATGTTTCTAACAAAGTCTTTGATGTTTCTAACAAATTATTTGTTATTTTTAATAAACTCCTTGATATTTGTACCAAAGTCTCTGATGTTTGTACAAAAGTCTTTGATGTTTGTACCAAAGTCTTTGATGTTTCTAACATAGGCTTTGATGTTTCTAACAAAGTCTTTGATGTTTCTAACAAACTATTTGTTATTTTTAATAAACTCCTTGATATTTGTACAAAAAGTCTTTGATGTTTGTACAAAAGTCTTAGATGTTTCTAACAAAGTCTTTGATGTTTCTAACAAACTCTGATCTTTTTAAAAAAATATTTAATATTTCTAACAAAGTATTTAATATTTCTAACAAAGTCTTTGATATTTTTAACAAACTCTTTGATGTTTCTAAAAAAGTCTTTCATGTTTGTACCAAAGTCTTTCATGTTTGTACCAGTCTTTGATATTTCTACTAAGTCTTTGATGTTTCTAATAAAGTCTTTGATGTTTCTAACAAAGTCTGATGTTTTTAACAAACTATTTAATATTTCTAACAAAGTTTTTGATATTTTTAACAAACTCTTTGATGTTTCTAACAAACTCTTTGATGTTTGTACCAAAGTTTTTGATGTTTCTTACATAAGCTTTGATGTTTCTAACAAAGTCTTTGATGTTTCTAACAAACTATTTGTTATTTTTAATAAACTCCTTGATATTTGTACAAAAAGTCTTTGATGTTTGTTCAAAAGTCTTTGATGTTTCTAACAAAGTCTTTGATGTTTGTAACAAGCTCTGATCTTTTTAAAAAAATATTTAATATTTCTAACAAAATATTTAATATTTCTAACAAAGTCTTTGATATTTTTAACAAACTCTTTGATGTTTCTAAAAAAGTCTTTCATGTTTGTACCAAAGTCTTTCATGTTTGTACCAAAGTCTTTGATATTTCTACTAAATGCGTTGATGTTTCTAACAAAGTCTTTGATGTTTCTAACAAAGCCTTTGATGTTTCTAACAAAGTCTTGCATGTTTCTAATAAAGTCTTTGATGTTTCTAACAAAGTCTGATGTTTTTAACAAACTATTTAATATTTCTAACAAAGTTTTTGATATTTTTAACAAACTCTTTGATGTTTCTAACAAACTCTTTGATGTTTGTACCAAAGTTTTTGATGTTTCTTACATAAGCTTTGATGTTTCTAACAAAGTCTTTGATGTTTCTAACAAACTATTTGTTATTTTTAATAAACTCCTTGATATTTGTACAAAAAGTCTTTGATGTTTGTTCAAAAGTCTTTGATGTTTCTAACAAAGTCTTTGATGTTTGTAACAAGCTCTGATCTTTTTAAAAAAATATTTAATATTTCTAACAAAATATTTAATATTTCTAACAAAGTCTTTGATATTTTTAACAAACTCTTTGATGTTTCTAAAAAAGTCTTTCATGTTTGTACCAAAGTCTTTCATGTTTGTACCAAAGTCTTTGATATTTCTACTAAATGCGTTGATGTTTCTAACAAAGTCTTTGATGTTTCTAACAAAGCCTTTGATGTTTCTAACAAAGTCTTGCATGTTTCTAATAAAGTCTTTGATGTTTCTAACAAAGTCTGATGTTTTTAACAAACTATTTAATATTTCTAACAAAGTTTTTGATATTTTTAACAAACTCTTTGATGTTTCTAACAAACTCTTTGATGTTTGTACCAAAGTTTTTGATGTTTCTTACATAAGCTTTGATGTTTCTAACAAAGTCTTTGATGTTTCTAACAAACTATTTGTTATTTTTAATAAACTCCTTGATATTTGTACAAAAAGTCTTTGATGTTTGTTCAAAAGTCTTTGATGTTTCTAACAAAGTCTTTGATGTTTGTAACAAGCTCTGATCTTTTTAAAAAAATATTTAATATTTCTAACAAAATATTTAATATTTCTAACAAAGTCTTTGATATTTTTAACAAACTCTTTGATGTTTCTAAAAAAGTCTTTCATGTTTGTACCAAAGTCTTTCATGTTTGTACCAAAGTCTTTGATATTTCTACTAAATGCGTTGATGTTTCTAACAAAGTCTTTGATGTTTCTAACAAAGCCTTTGATGTTTCTAACAAAGTCTTGCATGTTTCTAATAAAGTCTTTGATGTTTCTAACAAAGTCTGATGTTTTTAACAAACTATTTAATATTTCTAACAAAGTTTTTGATATTTTTAACAAACTCTTTGATGTTTCTAACAAACTCTTTGATGTTTGTACCAAAGTTTTTGATGTTTCTTACATAAGCTTTGATGTTTCTAACAAAGTCTTTGATGTTTCTAACAAACTATTTGTTATTTTTAATAAACTCCTTGATATTTGTACAAAAAGTCTTTGATGTTTGTTCAAAAGTCTTTGATGTTTCTAACAAAGTCTTTGATGTTTGTAACAAGCTCTGATCTTTTTAAAAAAATATTTAATATTTCTAACAAAATATTTAATATTTCTAACAAAGTCTTTGATATTTTTAACAAACTCTTTGATGTTTCTAAAAAAGTCTTTCATGTTTGTACCAAAGTCTTTCATGTTTGTACCAAAGTCTTTGATATTTCTACTAAATGCGTTGATGTTTCTAACAAAGTCTTTGATGTTTCTAACAAAGCCTTTGATGTTTCTAACAAAGTCTTGCATGTTTCTAACAAACTCTGATGTTTTTAACAAACTATTTAATATTTCTAACAAAGTCTTTGATGTTTCTAACAAACGCGTTGTTGTTTATAACAAAGTTTTTGATGTTTCTAACAAACACGTTGATGTTTATAACAAAGTTTTTGATGTTTCTAACAAACACGTTGATGTTTCTAACAAACTCTGATGTTTTTAACAAACTATTTATCTTTAATAAACTCCTTGATATTTGTAGCAAAGTCTTTGATGTTTGTACAAAAGTCTTTGATGTTTCTAACAAACTCTGATGTTTTTAACAAACTATTTCATATTTCTAACAAGGTCTTTGATGTTTCTAACAAACTATTTGTTTTTTTTAATAAACTCCTTTATATTTGTACCAAAGGCTTTGATGTTTCTAACAAAGTCTTTGATGTTTCTAACAAATTATTTGTTATTTTTAATGAACTCCTTGATATTTGTACCAAAGTCTCTGATGTTTGTACAAAAGTCTTTGATGTTTGTACCAAAGTCTTTGATGTTTCTAACATAGGCTTTGATGTTTCTAACAAAGTCTTTGATGTTTCTAACAAACTATTTGTTATTTTTAATAAACTCCTTGATATTTGTACAAAAAGTCTTTGATGTTTGTACAAAAGTCTTAGATGTTTCTAACAAAGTCTTTGATGTTTCTAACAAACTCTGATCTTTTTAAAAAAATATTTAATATTTCTAACAAAGTATTTAATATTTCTAACAAAGTCTTTGATATTTTTAACAAACTCTTTGATGTTTCTAAAAAAGTCTTTCATGTTTGTACCAAAGTCTTTCATGTTTGTACCAGTCTTTGATATTTCTACTAAGTCTTTGATGTTTCTAATAAAGTCTTTGATGTTTCTAACAAAGTCTGATGTTTTTAACAAACTATTTAATATTTCTAACAAAGTTTTTGATATTTTTAACAAACTCTTTGATGTTTCTAACAAACTCTTTGATGTTTGTACCAAAGTTTTTGATGTTTCTTACATAAGCTTTGATGTTTCTAACAAAGTCTTTGATGTTTCTAACAAACTATTTGTTATTTTTAATAAACTCCTTGATATTTGTACAAAAAGTCTTTGATGTTTGTTCAAAAGTGTTTGATGTTTCTAACAAAGTCTTTGATGTTGTAACAAGCTCTGATCTTTTTAAAAAAATATTTAATATTTCTAACAAAATATTTAATATTTCTAACAAAGTCTTTGATATTTTTAACAAACTCTTTGATGTTTCTAAAAAAGTCTTTCATGTTTGTACCAAAGTCTTTCATGTTTGTACCAAAGTCTTTGATATTTCTACTAAATGCGTTGATGTTTCTAACAAAGTCTTTGATGTTTCTAACAAAGCCTTTGATGTTTCTAACAAAGTCTTGCATGTTTCTAATAAAGTCTTTGATGTTTCTAACAAAGTCTGATGTTTTTAACAAACTATTTAATATTTCTAACAAAGTTTTTGATATTTTTAACAAACTCTTTGATGTTTCTAACAAACTCTTTGATGTTTGTACCAAAGTTTTTGATGTTTCTTACATAAGCTTTGATGTTTCTAACAAAGTCTTTGATGTTTCTAACAAACTATTTGTTATTTTTAATAAACTCCTTGATATTTGTACAAAAAGTCTTTGATGTTTGTTCAAAAGTCTTTGATGTTCTAACAAAGTCTTTGATGTTTGTAACAAGCTCTGATCTTTTTAAAAAAATATTTAATATTTCTAACAAAGTATTTAATATTTCTAATAAAGTCTTTGATATTTTTAACAAACTCTTTGATGTTTCTAAAAAAGTCTTTCATGTTTGTACCAAAGTCTTTCATGTTTGTACCAAAGTCTTTGATATTTCTACTAAATGCGTTGATGTTTCTAACAAAGTCTTTGATGTTTCTAACAAAGCCTTTGATGTTTCTAACAAAGTCTTGCATGTTTCTAACAAACTCTGATGTTTTTAACAAACTATTTAATATTTCTAACAAACTCTTTGATGTTTCTAACAAACGCGTTGTTGTTTATAACAAAGTTTTTGATGTTTCTAACAAACACGTTGATGTTTATAACAAAGTTTTTGATGTTTCTAACAAACACGTTGATGTTTCTAACAAACTCTGTTGTTTCTAACAAACTATTTATCTTTAATAAACTCCTTGATATTTGTAGCAAAGTCTTTGATGTTTGTACAAAAGTCTTTGATGTTTCTAACAAACTCTGATGTTTTTAACAAACTATTTCATATTTCTAACAAGGTCTTTGATGTTTCTAACAAACTATTTGTTTTTTTTAATAAACTCCTTTATATTTGTAACAAAGGCTTTGATGTTTCTAACAAAGTCTTTGATGTTTCTAACAAATTATTTGTTATTTTTAATAAACTCCTTGATATTTGTACCAAAGTCTCTGATGTTTGTACAAAAGTCTTTGATGTTTGTACCAAAGTCTTTGATGTTTCTAACATAGGCTTTGATGTTTCTAACAAAGTCTTTGATGTTTCTAACAAACTATTTGTTATTTTTAATAAACTCCTTGATATTTGTACAAAAAGTCTTTGATGTTTTTTTTACAAAAGTCTTAGATGTTTCCAACAAAGTCTTTGATGTTTCTAACAAGCTCTGATCTTTTTAAAAAAATATTTAATATTTCTAACAAAATATTTAATATTTCTAACAAAGTCTTTGATATTTTTAACAAACTCTTTGATGTTTCTAAAAAAGTCTTTCATGTTTGTACCAAAGTCTTTCATGTTTGTACCAAAGTCTTTGATATTTCTACTAAATGCGTTGATGTTTCTAACAAAGTCTTTGATGTTTCTAACAAAGCCTTTGATGTTTCTAACAAAGTCTTGCATGTTTCTAATAAAGTCTTTGATGTTTCTAACAAAGTCTGATGTTTTTAACAAACTATTTAATATTTCTAACAAAGTTTTTGATATTTTTAACAAACTCTTTGATGTTTCTAACAAACTCTTTGATGTTTGTACCAAAGTTTTTGATGTTTCTTACATAAGCTTTGATGTTTCTAACAAAGTCTTTGATGTTTCTAACAAACTATTTGTTATTTTTAATAAACTCCTTGATATTTGTACAAAAAGTCTTTGATGTTTGTTCAAAAGTCTTTGATGTTTCTAACAAAGTCTTTGATGTTTGTAACAAGCTCTGATCTTTTTAAAAAAATATTTAATATTTCTAACAAAATATTTAATATTTCTAACAAAGTCTTTGATATTTTTAACAAACTCTTTGATGTTTCTAAAAAAGTCTTTCATGTTTGTACCAAAGTCTTTCATGTTTGTACCAAAGTCTTTGATATTTCTACTAAATGCGTTGATGTTTCTAACAAAGTCTTTGATGTTTCTAACAAAGCCTTTGATGTTTCTAACAAAGTCTTGCATGTTTCTAACAAACTCTGATGTTTTTAACAAACTATTTAATATTTCTAACAAAGTCTTTGATGTTTCTAACAAACGCGTTGTTGTTTATAACAAAGTTTTTGATGTTTCTAACAAACACGTTGATGTTTCTAACAAACTCTGATGTTTTTAACAAACTATTTATCTTTAATAAACTCCTTGATATTTGTAGCAAAGTCTTTGATGTTTGTACAAAAGTCTTTGATGTTTCTAACAAACTCTGATGTTTTTAACAAACTATTTCATATTTCTAACAAGGTCTTTGATGTTTCTAACAAACTATTTGTTTTTTTTAATAAACTCCTTTATATTTGTACCAAAGGCTTTGATGTTTCTAACAAAGTCTTTGATGTTTCTAACAAACTATTTGTTATTTTTAATAAACTCCTTGATATTTGTACAAAAAGTCTTTGATGTTTGTACAAAAGTCTTAGATGTTTCTAACAAAGTCTTTGATGTTTCTAACAAACTCTGATCTTTTTAAAAAAATATTTAATATTTCTAACAAAGTATTTAATATTTCTAACAAAGTCTTTGATATTTTTAACAAACTCTTTGATGTTTCTAAAAAAGTCTTTCATGTTTGTACCAAAGTCTTTCATGTTTGTACCAGTCTTTGATATTTCTACTAAGTCTTTGATGTTTCTAATAAAGTCTTTGATGTTTCTAACAAAGTCTGATGTTTTTAACAAACTATTTAATATTTCTAACAAAGTTTTTGATATTTTTAACAAACTCTTTGATGTTTCTAACAAACTCTTTGATGTTTGTACCAAAGTTTTTGATGTTTCTTACATAAGCTTTGATGTTTCTAACAAAGTCTTTGATGTTTCTAACAAACTATTTGTTATTTTTAATAAACTCCTTGATATTTGTACAAAAAGTCTTTGATGTTTGTTCAAAAGTCTTTGATGTTTCTAACAAAGTCTTTGATGTTTGTAACAAGCTCTGATCTTTTTAAAAAAATATTTAATATTTCTAACAAAATATTTAATATTTCTAACAAAGTCTTTGATATTTTTAACAAACTCTTTGATGTTTCTAAAAAAGTCTTTCATGTTTGTACCAAAGTCTTTCATGTTTGTACCAAAGTCTTTGATATTTCTACTAAATGCGTTGATGTTTCTAACAAAGTCTTTGATGTTTCTAACAAAGCCTTTGATGTTTCTAACAAAGTCTTGCATGTTTCTAATAAAGTCTTTGATGTTTCTAACAAAGTCTGATGTTTTTAACAAACTATTTAATATTTCTAACAAAGTTTTTGATATTTTTAACAAACTCTTTGATGTTTCTAACAAACTCTTTGATGTTTGTACCAAAGTTTTTGATGTTTCTTACATAAGCTTTGATGTTTCTAACAAAGTCTTTGATGTTTCTAACAAACTATTTGTTATTTTTAATAAACTCCTTGATATTTGTACAAAAAGTCTTTGATGTTTGTTCAAAAGTCTTTGATGTTTCTAACAAAGTCTTTGATGTTTGTAACAAGCTCTGATCTTTTTAAAAAAATATTTAATATTTCTAACAAAATATTTAATATTTCTAACAAAGTCTTTGATATTTTTAACAAACTCTTTGATGTTTCTAAAAAAGTCTTTCATGTTTGTACCAAAGTCTTTCATGTTTGTACCAAAGTCTTTGATATTTCTACTAAATGCGTTGATGTTTCTAACAAAGTCTTTGATGTTTCTAACAAAGCCTTTGATGTTTCTAACAAAGTCTTGCATGTTTCTAACAAACTCTGATGTTTTTAACAAACTATTTAATATTTCTAACAAAGTCTTTGATGTTTCTAACAAACGCGTTGTTGTTTATAACAAAGTTTTTGATGTTTCTAACAAACACGTTGATGTTTCTAACAAACTCTGATGTTTTTAACAAACTATTTATCTTTAATAAACTCCTTGATATTTGTAGCAAAGTCTTTGATGTTTGTACAAAAGTCTTTGATGTTTCTAACAAACTCTGATGTTTTTAACAAACTATTTCATATTTCTAACAAGGTCTTTGATGTTTCTAACAAACTCTTTGTTTTTTTTAATAAACTCCTTTATATTTGTACCAAAGGCTTTGATGTTTCTAACAAAGTCTTTGATGTTTCTAACAAACTATTTGTTATTTTTAATAAACTCCTTGATATTTGTACAAAAAGTCTTTGATGTTTGTACAAAAGTCTTAGATGTTTCTAACAAAGTCTTTGATGTTTCTAACAAGCTCTGATCTTTTTAAAAAAATATTTAATATTTCTAACAAAATATTTAATATTTCTAACAAAGTCTTTGATATTTTTAACAAACTCTTTGATGTTTCTAAAAAAGTCTTTCATGTTTGTACCAAAGTCTTTCATGTTTGTACCAAAGTCTTTGATATTTCTACTAAATGCGTTGATGTTTCTAACAAAGTCTTTGATGTTTCTAACAAAGCCTTTGATGTTTCTAACAAAGTCTTGCATGTTTCTAATAAAGTCTTTGATGTTTCTAACAAAGTCTGATGTTTTTAACAAACTATTTAATATTTCTAACAAAGTTTTTGATATTTTTAACAAACTCTTTGATGTTTCTAACAAACTCTTTGATGTTTGTACCAAAGTTTTTGATGTTTCTTACATAAGCTTTGATGTTTCTAACAAAGTCTTTGATGTTTCTAACAAACTATTTGTTATTTTTAATAAACTCCTTGATATTTGTACAAAAAGTCTTTGATGTTTGTTCAAAAGTCTTTGATGTTTCTAACAAAGTCTTTGATGTTTGTAACAAGCTCTGATCTTTTTAAAAAAATATTTAATATTTCTAACAAAATATTTAATATTTCTAACAAAGTCTTTGATATTTTTAACAAACTCTTTGATGTTTCTAAAAAAGTCTTTCATGTTTGTACCAAAGTCTTTCATGTTTGTACCAAAGTCTTTGATATTTCTACTAAATGCGTTGATGTTTCTAACAAAGTCTTTGATGTTTCTAACAAAGCCTTTGATGTTTCTAACAAAGTCTTGCATGTTTCTAACAAACTCTGATGTTTTTAACAAACTATTTAATATTTCTAACAAAGTCTTTGATGTTTCTAACAAACGCGTTGTTGTTTATAACAAAGTTTTTGATGTTTCTAACAAACACGTTGATGTTTCTAACAAACTCTGATGTTTTTAACAAACTATTTATCTTTAATAAACTCCTTGATATTTGTAGCAAAGTCTTTGATGTTTGTACAAAAGTCTTTGATGTTTCTAACAAACTCTGATGTTTTTAACAAACTATTTCATATTTCTAACAAGGTCTTTGATGTTTCTAACAAACTATTTGTTTTTTTTAATAAACTCCTTTATATTTGTACCAAAGGCTTTGATGTTTCTAACAAAGTCTTTGATGTTTCTAACAAACTATTTGTTATTTTTAATAAACTCCTTGATATTTGTACAAAAAGTCTTTGATGTTTGTACAAAAGTCTTAGATGTTTCTAACAAAGTCTTTGATGTTTCTAACAAACTCTGATCTTTTTAAAAAAATATTTAATATTTCTAACAAAGTATTTAATATTTCTAACAAAGTCTTTGATATTTTTAACAAACTCTTTGATGTTTCTAAAAAAGTCTTTCATGTTTGTACCAAAGTCTTTCATGTTTGTACCAGTCTTTGATATTTCTACTAAGTCTTTGATGTTTCTAATAAAGTCTTTGATGTTTCTAACAAAGTCTGATGTTTTTAACAAACTATTTAATATTTCTAACAAAGTTTTTGATATTTTTAACAAACTCTTTGATGTTTCTAACAAACTCTTTGATGTTTGTACCAAAGTTTTTGATGTTTCTTACATAAGCTTTGATGTTTCTAACAAAGTCTTTGATGTTTCTAACAAACTATTTGTTATTTTTAATAAACTCCTTGATATTTGTACAAAAAGTCTTTGATGTTTGTTCAAAAGTCTTTGATGTTTCTAACAAAGTCTTTGATGTTTGTAACAAGCTCTGATCTTTTTAAAAAAATATTTAATATTTCTAACAAAATATTTAATATTTCTAACAAAGTCTTTGATATTTTTAACAAACTCTTTGATGTTTCTAAAAAAGTCTTTCATGTTTGTACCAAAGTCTTTCATGTTTGTACCAAAGTCTTTGATATTTCTACTAAATGCGTTGATGTTTCTAACAAAGTCTTTGATGTTTCTAACAAAGCCTTTGATGTTTCTAACAAAGTCTTGCATGTTTCTAATAAAGTCTTTGATGTTTCTAACAAAGTCTGATGTTTTTAACAAACTATTTAATATTTCTAACAAAGTTTTTGATATTTTTAACAAACTCTTTGATGTTTCTAACAAACTCTTTGATGTTTGTACCAAAGTTTTTGATGTTTCTTACATAAGCTTTGATGTTTCTAACAAAGTCTTTGATGTTTCTAACAAACTATTTGTTATTTTTAATAAACTCCTTGATATTTGTACAAAAAGTCTTTCATGTTTGTACCAAAGTCTTTGATATTTCTACTAAATGCGTTGATGTTTCTAACAAAGTCTTTGATGTTTCTAACAAAGCCTTTGATGTTTCTAACAAAGTCTTGCATGTTTCTAACAAACTCTGATGTTTTTAACAAACTATTTAATATTTCTAACAAAGTCTTTGATGTTTCTAACAAACGCGTTGTTGTTTATAACAAAGTTTTTGATGTTTCTAACAAACACGTTGATGTTTCTAACAAACTCTGATGTTTTTAACAAACTATTTATCTTTAATAAACTCCTTGATATTTGTAGCAAAGTCTTTGATGTTTGTACAAAAGTCTTTGATGTTTCTAACAAACTCTGATGTTTTTAACAAACTATTTCATATTTCTAACAAGGTCTTTGATGTTTCTAACAAACTATTTGTTTTTTTTAATAAACTCCTTTATATTTGTACCAAAGGCTTTGATGTTTCTAACAAAGTCTTTGATGTTTCTAACAAACTATTTGTTATTTTTAATAAACTCCTTGATATTTGTACAAAAAGTCTTTGATGTTTGTACAAAAGTCTTAGATGTTTCTAACAAAGTCTTTGATGTTTCTAACAAACTCTGATCTTTTTAAAAAAATATTTAATATTTCTAACAAAGTATTTAATATTTCTAACAAAGTCTTTGATATTTTTAACAAACTCTTTGATGTTTCTAAAAAAGTCTTTCATGTTTGTACCAAAGTCTTTCATGTTTGTACCAGTCTTTGATATTTCTACTAAGTCTTTGATGTTTCTAATAAAGTCTTTGATGTTTCTAACAAAGTCTGATGTTTTTAACAAACTATTTAATATTTCTAACAAAGTTTTTGATATTTTTAACAAACTCTTTGATGTTTCTAACAAACTCTTTGATGTTTGTACCAAAGTTTTTGATGTTTCTTACATAAGCTTTGATGTTTCTAACAAAGTCTTTGATGTTTCTAACAAACTATTTGTTATTTTTAATAAACTCCTTGATATTTGTACAAAAAGTCTTTGATGTTTGTTCAAAAGTCTTTGATGTTTCTAACAAAGTCTTTGATGTTTGTAACAAGCTCTGATCTTTTTAAAAAAATATTTAATATTTCTAACAAAATATTTAATATTTCTAACAAAGTCTTTGATATTTTTAACAAACTCTTTGATGTTTCTAAAAAAGTCTTTCATGTTTGTACCAAAGTCTTTCATGTTTGTACCAAAGTCTTTGATATTTCTACTAAATGCGTTGATGTTTCTAACAAAGTCTTTGATGTTTCTAACAAAGCCTTTGATGTTTCTAACAAAGTCTTGCATGTTTCTAATAAAGTCTTTGATGTTTCTAACAAAGTCTGATGTTTTTAACAAACTATTTAATATTTCTAACAAAGTTTTTGATATTTTTAACAAACTCTTTGATGTTTCTAACAAACTCTTTGATGTTTGTACCAAAGTTTTTGATGTTTCTTACATAAGCTTTGATGTTTCTAACAAAGTCTTTGATGTTTCTAACAAACTATTTGTTATTTTTAATAAACTCCTTGATATTTGTACAAAAAGTCTTTGATGTTTGTTCAAAAGTCTTTGATGTTTCTAACAAAGTCTTTGATGTTTGTAACAAGCTCTGATCTTTTTAAAAAAATATTTAATATTTCTAACAAAATATTTAATATTTCTAACAAAGTCTTTGATATTTTTAACAAACTCTTTGATGTTTCTAAAAAAGTCTTTCATGTTTGTACCAAAGTCTTTCATGTTTGTACCAAAGTCTTTGATATTTCTACTAAATGCGTTGATGTTTCTAACAAAGTCTTTGATGTTTCTAACAAAGCCTTTGATGTTTCTAACAAAGTCTTGCATGTTTCTAACAAACTCTGATGTTTTTAACAAACTATTTAATATTTCTAACAAAGTCTTTGATGTTTCTAACAAACGCGTTGTTGTTTATAACAAAGTTTTTGATGTTTCTAACAAACACGTTGATGTTTCTAACAAACTCTGATGTTTTTAACAAACTATTTATCTTTAATAAACTCCTTGATATTTGTAGCAAAGTCTTTGATGTTTGTACAAAAGTCTTTGATGTTTCTAACAAACTCTGATGTTTTTAACAAACTATTTCATATTTCTAACAAGGTCTTTGATGTTTCTAACAAACTATTTGTTTTTTTTAATAAACTCCTTTATATTTGTACCAAAGGCTTTGATGTTTCTAACAAAGTCTTTGATGTTTCTAACAAACTATTTGTTATTTTTAATAAACTCCTTGATATTTGTACAAAAAGTCTTTGATGTTTGTACAAAAGTCTTAGATGTTTCTAACAAAGTCTTTGATGTTTCTAACAAACTCTGATCTTTTTAAAAAAATATTTAATATTTCTAACAAAGTATTTAATATTTCTAACAAAGTCTTTGATATTTTTAACAAACTCTTTGATGTTTCTAAAAAAGTCTTTCATGTTTGTACCAAAGTCTTTCATGTTTGTACCAGTCTTTGATATTTCTACTAAGTCTTTGATGTTTCTAATAAAGTCTTTGATGTTTCTAACAAAGTCTGATGTTTTTAACAAACTATTTAATATTTCGAACAAAGTTTTTGATATTTTTAACAAACTCTTTGATGTTTCTAACAAACTCTTTGATGTTTGTACCAAAGTTTTTGATGTTTCTTACATAAGCTTTGATGTTTCTAACAAAGTCTTTGATGTTTCTAACAAACTATTTGTTATTTTTAATAAACTCCTTGATATTTGTACAAAAAGTCTTTGATGTTTGTTCAAAAGTCTTTGATGTTTCTAACAAAGTCTTTGATGTTTGTAACAAGCTCTGATCTTTTTAAAAAAATATTTAATATTTCTAACAAAATATTTAATATTTCTAACAAAGTCTTTGATATTTTTAACAAACTCTTTGATGTTTCTAAAAAAGTCTTTCATGTTTGTACCAAAGTCTTTCATGTTTGTACCAAAGTCTTTGATATTTCTACTAAATGCGTTGATGTTTCTAACAAAGTCTTTGATGTTTCTAACAAAGCCTTTGATGTTTCTAACAAAGTCTTGCATGTTTCTAATAAAGTCTTTGATGTTTCTAACAAAGTCTGATGTTTTTAACAAACTATTTAATATTTCTAACAAAGTTTTTGATATTTTTAACAAACTCTTTGATGTTTCTAACAAACTCTTTGATGTTTGTACCAAAGTTTTTGATGTTTCTTACATAAGCTTTGATGTTTCTAACAAAGTCTTTGATGTTTCTAACAAACTATTTGTTATTTTTAATAAACTCCTTGATATTTGTACAAAAAGTCTTTCATGTTTGTACCAAAGTCTTTGATATTTCTACTAAATGCGTTGATGTTTCTAACAAAGTCTTTGATGTTTCTAACAAAGCCTTTGATGTTTCTAACAAAGTCTTGCATGTTTCTAACAAACTCTGATGTTTTTAACAAACTATTTAATATTTCTAACAAAGTCTTTGATGTTTCTAACAAACGCGTTGTTGTTTATAACAAAGTTTTTGATGTTTCTAACAAACACGTTGATGTTTCTAACAAACTCTGATGTTTTTAACAAACTATTTATCTTTAATAAACTCCTTGATATTTGTAGCAAAGTCTTTGATGTTTGTACAAAAGTCTTTGATGTTTCTAACAAACTCTGATGTTTTTAACAAACTATTTCATATTTCTAACAAGGTCTTTGATGTTTCTAACAAACTATTTGTTTTTTTTAATAAACTCCTTTATATTTGTACCAAAGGCTTTGATGTTTCTAACAAAGTCTTTGATGTTTCTAACAAACTATTTGTTATTTTTAATAAACTCCTTGATATTTGTACAAAAAGTCTTTGATGTTTGTACAAAAGTCTTAGATGTTTCTAACAAAGTCTTTGATGTTTCTAACAAACTCTGATCTTTTTAAAAAAATATTTAATATTTCTAACAAAGTATTTAATATTTCTAACAAAGTCTTTGATATTTTTAACAAACTCTTTGATGTTTCTAAAAAAGTCTTTCATGTTTGTACCAAAGTCTTTCATGTTTGTACCAGTCTTTGATATTTCTACTAAGTCTTTGATGTTTCTAATAAAGTCTTTGATGTTTCTAACAAAGTCTGATGTTTTTAACAAACTATTTAATATTTCTAACAAAGTTTTTGATATTTTTAACAAACTCTTTGATGTTTCTAACAAACTCTTTGATGTTTGTACCAAAGTTTTTGATGTTTCTTACATAAGCTTTGATGTTTCTAACAAAGTCTTTGATGTTTCTAACAAACTATTTGTTATTTTTAATAAACTCCTTGATATTTGTACAAAAAGTCTTTGATGTTTGTTCAAAAGTCTTTGATGTTTCTAACAAAGTCTTTGATGTTTGTAACAAGCTCTGATCTTTTTAAAAAAATATTTAATATTTCTAACAAAATATTTAATATTTCTAACAAAGTCTTTGATATTTTTAACAAACTCTTTGATGTTTCTAAAAAAGTCTTTCATGTTTGTACCAAAGTCTTTCATGTTTGTACCAAAGTCTTTGATATTTCTACTAAATGCGTTGATGTTTCTAACAAAGTCTTTGATGTTTCTAACAAAGCCTTTGATGTTTCTAACAAAGTCTTGCATGTTTCTAATAAAGTCTTTGATGTTTCTAACAAAGTCTGATGTTTTTAACAAACTATTTAATATTTCTAACAAAGTTTTTGATATTTTTAACAAACTCTTTGATGTTTCTAACAAACTCTTTGATGTTTGTACCAAAGTTTTTGATGTTTCTTACATAAGCTTTGATGTTTCTAACAAAGTCTTTGATGTTTCTAACAAACTATTTGTTATTTTTAATAAACTCCTTGATATTTGTACAAAAAGTCTTTGATGTTTGTTCAAAAGTCTTTGATGTTTCTAACAAAGTCTTTGATGTTTGTAACAAGCTCTGATCTTTTTAAAAAAATATTTAATATTTCTAACAAAATATTTAATATTTCTAACAAAGTCTTTGATATTTTTAACAAACTCTTTGATGTTTCTAAAAAAGTCTTTCATGTTTGTACCAAAGTCTTTCATGTTTGTACCAAAGTCTTTGATATTTCTACTAAATGCGTTGATGTTTCTAACAAAGTCTTTGATGTTTCTAACAAAGCCTTTGATGTTTCTAACAAAGTCTTGCATGTTTCTAACAAACTCTGATGTTTTTAACAAACTATTTAATATTTCTAACAAAGTCTTTGATGTTTCTAACAAACGCGTTGTTGTTTATAACAAAGTTTTTGATGTTTCTAACAAACACGTTGATGTTTCTAACAAACTCTGATGTTTTTAACAAACTATTTATCTTTAATAAACTCCTTGATATTTGTAGCAAAGTCTTTGATGTTTGTACAAAAGTCTTTGATGTTTCTAACAAACTCTGATGTTTTTAACAAACTATTTCATATTTCTAACAAGGTCTTTGATGTTTCTAACAAACTCTTTGTTTTTTTTAATAAACTCCTTTATATTTGTACCAAAGGCTTTGATGTTTCTAACAAAGTCTTTGATGTTTCTAACAAACTATTTGTTATTTTTAATAAACTCCTTGATATTTGTACAAAAAGTCTTTGATGTTTGTACAAAAGTCTTAGATGTTTCTAACAAAGTCTTTGATGTTTCTAACAAGCTCTGATCTTTTTAAAAAAATATTTAATATTTCTAACAAAATATTTAATATTTCTAACAAAGTCTTTGATATTTTTAACAAACTCTTTGATGTTTCTAAAAAAGTCTTTCATGTTTGTACCAAAGTCTTTCATGTTTGTACCAAAGTCTTTGATATTTCTACTAAATGCGTTGATGTTTCTAACAAAGTCTTTGATGTTTCTAACAAAGCCTTTGATGTTTCTAACAAAGTCTTGCATGTTTCTAATAAAGTCTTTGATGTTTCTAACAAAGTCTGATGTTTTTAACAAACTATTTAATATTTCTAACAAAGTTTTTGATATTTTTAACAAACTCTTTGATGTTTCTAACAAACTCTTTGATGTTTGTACCAAAGTTTTTGATGTTTCTTACATAAGCTTTGATGTTTCTAACAAAGTCTTTGATGTTTCTAACAAACTATTTGTTATTTTTAATAAACTCCTTGATATTTGTACAAAAAGTCTTTGATGTTTGTTCAAAAGTCTTTGATGTTTCTAACAAAGTCTTTGATGTTTGTAACAAGCTCTGATCTTTTTAAAAAAATATTTAATATTTCTAACAAAATATTTAATATTTCTAACAAAGTCTTTGATATTTTTAACAAACTCTTTGATGTTTCTAAAAAAGTCTTTCATGTTTGTACCAAAGTCTTTCATGTTTGTACCAAAGTCTTTGATATTTCTACTAAATGCGTTGATGTTTCTAACAAAGTCTTTGATGTTTCTAACAAAGCCTTTGATGTTTCTAACAAAGTCTTGCATGTTTCTAACAAACTCTGATGTTTTTAACAAACTATTTAATATTTCTAACAAAGTCTTTGATGTTTCTAACAAACGCGTTGTTGTTTATAACAAAGTTTTTGATGTTTCTAACAAACACGTTGATGTTTCTAACAAACTCTGATGTTTTTAACAAACTATTTATCTTTAATAAACTCCTTGATATTTGTAGCAAAGTCTTTGATGTTTGTACAAAAGTCTTTGATGTTTCTAACAAACTCTGATGTTTTTAACAAACTATTTCATATTTCTAACAAGGTCTTTGATGTTTCTAACAAACTATTTGTTTTTTTTAATAAACTCCTTTATATTTGTACCAAAGGCTTTGATGTTTCTAACAAAGTCTTTGATGTTTCTAACAAATTATTTGTTATTTTTAATGAACTCCTTGATATTTGTACCAAAGTCTCTGATGTTTGTACAAAAGTCTTTGATGTTTGTACCAAAGTCTTTGATGTTTCTAACATAGGCTTTGATGTTTCTAACAAAGTCTTTGATGTTTCTAACAAACTATTTGTTATTTTTAATAAACTCCTTGATATTTGTACAAAAAGTCTTTGATGTTTTTTTTACAAAAGTCTTAGATGTTTCCAACAAAGTCTTTGATGTTTCTAACAAACTCTGATCTTTTTAGAAAAATATTTAATATTTCTAACAAAGTATTTAATATTTCTAACAAAGTCTTTGATATTTTTAACAAACTCTTTGATGTTTCTAAAAAAGTCTTTCATGTTTGTACCAAAGTCTTTCATGTTTGTACCAGTCTTTGATATTTCTACTAAATGCTTTGATGTTTCAAACTAAGTCTTTGATGTTTCTAATAAAGTCTTTGATGTTTCTAACAAAGTCTGATGTTTTTAACAAACTATTTAATATTTCTAACAAAGTTTTTGATATTTTTAACAAACTCTTTGATGTTTCTAACAAACTCTTTGATGTTTGTACCAAAGTTTTTGATGTTTCTTACATAAGCTTTGATGTTTCTAACAAACTATTTGTTATTTTTAATAAACTCCTTGATATTTGTACAAAAAGTCTTTGATGTTTGTTCAAAAGTCTTTGATGTTTCTAACAAAGTCTTTGATGTTTGTAACAAGCTCTGATCTTTTTAAAAAAATATTTAATATTTCTAACAAAGTCTTTGATATTTTTAACAAACTCTTTGATGTTTCTAACATAGGCTTTGATGTTTCTAACAAAGTCTTTGATGTTTCTAACAAACTATTTGTTATTTTTAATAAACTCCTTGATATTTGTACAAAAAGTCTTTGATGTTTGTTCAAAAGTCTTTGATGTTTCTAACAAAGTCTTTGATGTTTGTAACAAGCTCTGATCTTTTTAAAAAAATATTTAATATTTCTAACAAAATATTTAATATTTCTAACAAAGTCTTTGATATTTTTAACAAACTCTTTGATGTTTCTAAAAAAGTCTTTCATGTTTGTACCAAAGTCTTTCATGTTTGTACCAAAGTCTTTGATATTTCTACTAAATGCGTTGATGTTTCTAACAAAGTCTTTGATGTTTCTATCAAAGCCTTTGATGTTTCTAACAAAGTCTTGCATGTTTCTAATAAAGTCTTTGATGTTTCTAACAAAGTCTGATGTTTTTAACAAACTATTTAATATTTCTAACAAAGTTTTTGATATTTTTAACAAACTCTTTGATGTTTCTAACAAACTCTTTGATGTTTGTACCAAAGTTTTTGATGTTTCTTACATAAGCTTTGATGTTTCTAACAAAGTCTTTGATGTTTCTAACAAACTATTTGTTATTTTTAATAAACTCCTTGATATTTGTACAAAAAGTCTTTGATGTTTGTTCAAAAGTCTTTGATGTTTCTAACAAAGTCTTTGATGTTTGTAACAAGCTCTGATCTTTTTAAAAAAATATTTAATATTTCTAACAAAATATTTAATATTTCTAACAAAGTCTTTGATATTTTTAACAAACTCTTTGATGTTTCTAAAAAAGTCTTTCATGTTTGTACCAAAGTCTTTCATGTTTGTACCAAAGTCTTTGATATTTCTACTAAATGCGTTGATGTTTCTAACAAAGTCTTTGATGTTTCTAACAAAGCCTTTGATGTTTCTAACAAAGTCTTGCATGTTTCTAACAAACTCTGATGTTTTTAACAAACTATTTAATATTTCTAACAAAGTCTTTGATGTTTCTAACAAACGCGTTGTTGTTTATAACAAAGTTTTTGATGTTTCTAACAAACACGTTGATGTTTATAACAAAGTTTTTGATGTTTCTAACAAACACGTTGATGTTTCTAACAAACTCTGATGTTTTTAACAAACTATTTATCTTTAATAAACTCCTTGATATTTGTAGCAAAGTCTTTGATGTTTGTACAAAAGTCTTTGATGTTTCTAACAAACTCTGATGTTTTTAACAAACTATTTCATATTTCTAACAAGGTCTTTGATGTTTCTAACAAACTATTTGTTTTTTTTAATAAACTCCTTTATATTTGTACCAAAGGCTTTGATGTTTCTAACAAAGTCTTTGATGTTTCTAACAAATTATTTGTTATTTTTAATGAACTCCTTGATATTTGTACCAAAGTCTCTGATGTTTGTACAAAAGTCTTTGATGTTTGTACCAAAGTCTTTGATGTTTCTAACATAGGCTTTGATGTTTCTAACAAAGTCTTTGATGTTTCTAACAAACTATTTGTTATTTTTAATAAACTCCTTGATATTTGTACAAAAAGTCTTTGATGTTTGTACAAAAGTCTTAGATGTTTCTAACAAAGTCTTTGATGTTTCTAACAAACTCTGATCTTTTTAAAAAAATATTTAATATTTCTAACAAAGTATTTAATATTTCTAACAAAGTCTTTGATATTTTTAACAAACTCTTTGATGTTTCTAAAAAAGTCTTTCATGTTTGTACCAAAGTCTTTCATGTTTGTACCAGTCTTTGATATTTCTACTAAGTCTTTGATGTTTCTAATAAAGTCTTTGATGTTTCTAACAAAGTCTGATGTTTTTAACAAACTATTTAATATTTCTAACAAAGTTTTTGATATTTTTAACAAACTCTTTGATGTTTCTAACAAACTCTTTGATGTTTGTACCAAAGTTTTTGATGTTTCTTACATAAGCTTTGATGTTTCTAACAAAGTCTTTGATGTTTCTAACAAACTATTTGTTATTTTTAATAAACTCCTTGATATTTGTACAAAAAGTCTTTGATGTTTGTTCAAAAGTCTTTGATGTTTCTAACAAAGTCTTTGATGTTGTAACAAGCTCTGATCTTTTTAAAAAAATATTTAATATTTCTAACAAAATATTTAATATTTCTAACAAAGTCTTTGATATTTTTAACAAACTCTTTGATGTTTCTAAAAAAGTCTTTCATGTTTGTACCAAAGTCTTTCATGTTTGTACCAAAGTCTTTGATATTTCTACTAAATGCGTTGATGTTTCTAACAAAGTCTTTGATGTTTCTAACAAAGCCTTTGATGTTTCTAACAAAGTCTTGCATGTTTCTAATAAAGTCTTTGATGTTTCTAACAAAGTCTGATGTTTTTAACAAACTATTTAATATTTCTAACAAAGTTTTTGATATTTTTAACAAACTCTTTGATGTTTCTAACAAACTCTTTGATGTTTGTACCAAAGTTTTTGATGTTTCTTACATAAGCTTTGATGTTTCTAACAAAGTCTTTGATGTTTCTAACAAACTATTTGTTATTTTTAATAAACTCCTTGATATTTGTACAAAAAGTCTTTGATGTTTGTTCAAAAGTCTTTGATGTTCTAACAAAGTCTTTGATGTTTGTAACAAGCTCTGATCTTTTTAAAAAAATATTTAATATTTCTAACAAAGTATTTAATATTTCTAATAAAGTCTTTGATATTTTTAACAAACTCTTTGATGTTTCTAAAAAAGTCTTTCATGTTTGTACCAAAGTCTTTCATGTTTGTACCAAAGTCTTTGATATTTCTACTAAATGCGTTGATGTTTCTAACAAAGTCTTTGATGTTTCTAACAAAGCCTTTGATGTTTCTAACAAAGTCTTGCATGTTTCTAACAAACTCTGATGTTTTTAACAAACTATTTAATATTTCTAACAAACTCTTTGATGTTTCTAACAAACGCGTTGTTGTTTATAACAAAGTTTTTGATGTTTCTAACAAACACGTTGATGTTTATAACAAAGTTTTTGATGTTTCTAACAAACACGTTGATGTTTCTAACAAACTCTGTTGTTTCTAACAAACTATTTATCTTTAATAAACTCCTTGATATTTGTAGCAAAGTCTTTGATGTTTGTACAAAAGTCTTTGATGTTTCTAACAAACTCTGATGTTTTTAACAAACTATTTCATATTTCTAACAAGGTCTTTGATGTTTCTAACAAACTATTTGTTTTTTTTAATAAACTCCTTTATATTTGTAACAAAGGCTTTGATGTTTCTAACAAAGTCTTTGATGTTTCTAACAAATTATTTGTTATTTTTAATAAACTCCTTGATATTTGTACCAAAGTCTCTGATGTTTGTACAAAAGTCTTTGATGTTTGTACCAAAGTCTTTGATGTTTCTAACATAGGCTTTGATGTTTCTAACAAAGTCTTTGATGTTTCTAACAAACTATTTGTTATTTTTAATAAACTCCTTGATATTTGTACAAAAAGTCTTTGATGTTTTTTTTACAAAAGTCTTAGATGTTTCCAACAAAGTCTTTGATGTTTCTAACAAACTCTGATCTTTTTAGAAAAATATTTAATATTTCTAACAAAGTATTTAATATTTCTAACAAAGTCTTTGATATTTTTAACAAACTCTTTGATGTTTCTAAAAAAGTCTTTCATGTTTGTACCAAAGTCTTTCATGTTTGTACCAGTCTTTGATATTTCTACTAAATGCTTTGATGTTTCAAACTAAGTCTTTGATGTTTCTAATAAAGTCTTTGATGTTTCTAACAAAGTCTGATGTTTTTAACAAACTATTTAATATTTCTAACAAAGTTTTTGATATTTTTAACAAACTCTTTGATGTTTCTAACAAACTCTTTGATGTTTGTACCAAAGTTTTTGATGTTTCTTACATAAGCTTTGATGTTTCTAACAAACTATTTGTTATTTTTAATAAACTCCTTGATATTTGTACAAAAAGTCTTTGATGTTTGTTCAAAAGTCTTTGATGTTTCTAACAAAGTCTTTGATGTTTGTAACAAGCTCTGATCTTTTTAAAAAAATATTTAATATTTCTAACAAAGTCTTTGATATTTTTAACAAACTCTTTGATGTTTCTAACATAGGCTTTGATGTTTCTAACAAAGTCTTTGATGTTTCTAACAAACTATTTGTTATTTTTAATAAACTCCTTGATATTTGTACAAAAAGTCTTTGATGTTTGTTCAAAAGTCTTTGATGTTTCTAACAAAGTCTTTGATGTTTGTAACAAGCTCTGATCTTTTTAAAAAAATATTTAATATTTCTAACAAAATATTTAATATTTCTAACAAAGTCTTTGATATTTTTAACAAACTCTTTGATGTTTCTAAAAAAGTCTTTCATGTTTGTACCAAAGTCTTTCATGTTTGTACCAAAGTCTTTGATATTTCTACTAAATGCGTTGATGTTTCTAACAAAGTCTTTGATGTTTCTAACAAAGCCTTTGATGTTTCTAACAAAGTCTTGCATGTTTCTAACAAACTCTGATGTTTTTAACAAACTATTTAATATTTCTAACAAAGTCTTTGATGTTTCTAACAAACGCGTTGTTGTTTATAACAAAGTTTTTGATGTTTCTAACAAACACGTTGATGTTTATAACAAAGTTTTTGATGTTTCTAACAAACACGTTGATGTTTCTAACAAACTCTGATGTTTTTAACAAACTATTTATCTTTAATAAACTCCTTGATATTTGTAGCAAAGTCTTTGATGTTTGTACAAAAGTCTTTGATGTTTCTAACAAACTCTGATGTTTTTAACAAACTATTTCATATTTCTAACAAGGTCTTTGATGTTTCTAACAAACTATTTGTTTTTTTTAATAAACTCCTTTATATTTGTACCAAAGGCTTTGATGTTTCTAACAAAGTCTTTGATGTTTCTAACAAATTATTTGTTATTTTTAATGAACTCCTTGATATTTGTACCAAAGTCTCTGATGTTTGTACAAAAGTCTTTGATGTTTGTACCAAAGTCTTTGATGTTTCTAACATAGGCTTTGATGTTTCTAACAAAGTCTTTGATGTTTCTAACAAACTATTTGTTATTTTTAATAAACTCCTTGATATTTGTACAAAAAGTCTTTGATGTTTGTACAAAAGTCTTAGATGTTTCTAACAAAGTCTTTGATGTTTCTAACAAACTCTGATCTTTTTAAAAAAATATTTAATATTTCTAACAAAGTATTTAATATTTCTAACAAAGTCTTTGATATTTTTAACAAACTCTTTGATGTTTCTAAAAAAGTCTTTCATGTTTGTACCAAAGTCTTTCATGTTTGTACCAGTCTTTGATATTTCTACTAAGTCTTTGATGTTTCTAATAAAGTCTTTGATGTTTCTAACAAAGTCTGATGTTTTTAACAAACTATTTAATATTTCTAACAAAGTTTTTGATATTTTTAACAAACTCTTTGATGTTTCTAACAAACTCTTTGATGTTTGTACCAAAGTTTTTGATGTTTCTTACATAAGCTTTGATGTTTCTAACAAAGTCTTTGATGTTTCTAACAAACTATTTGTTATTTTTAATAAACTCCTTGATATTTGTACAAAAAGTCTTTGATGTTTGTTCAAAAGTCTTTGATGTTTCTAACAAAGTCTTTGATGTTTGTAACAAGCTCTGATCTTTTTAAAAAAATATTTAATATTTCTAACAAAATATTTAATATTTCTAACAAAGTCTTTGATATTTTTAACAAACTCTTTGATGTTTCTAAAAAAGTCTTTCATGTTTGTACCAAAGTCTTTCATGTTTGTACCAAAGTCTTTGATATTTCTACTAAATGCGTTGATGTTTCTAACAAAGTCTTTGATGTTTCTAACAAAGCCTTTGATGTTTCTAACAAAGTCTTGCATGTTTCTAATAAAGTCTTTGATGTTTCTAACAATGTCTGATGTTTTTAACAAACTATTTAATATTTCTAACAAAGTTTTTGATATTTTTAACAAACTCTTTGATGTTTCTAACAAACTCTTTGATGTTTGTACCAAAGTTTTTGATGTTTGTACCAAAGTTTTTGATGTTTCTTACATAAGCTTTGATGTTTCTAACAAAGTCTTTGATGTTTCTAACAAACTATTTGTTATTTTTAATAAACTCCTTGATATTTGTACAAAAAGTCTTTGATGTTTGTTCAAAAGTCTTTGATGTTCTAACAAAGTCTTTGATGTTTGTAACAAGCTCTGATCTTTTTAAAAAAATATTTAATATTTCTAACAAAGTATTTAATATTTCTAATAAAGTCTTTGATATTTTTAACAAACTCTTTGATGTTTCTAAAAAAGTCTTTCATGTTTGTACCAAAGTCTTTCATGTTTGTACCAAAGTCTTTGATATTTCTACTAAATGCGTTGATGTTTCTAACAAAGTCTTTGATGTTTCTAACAAAGCCTTTGATGTTTCTAACAAAGTCTTGCATGTTTCTAACAAACTCTGATGTTTTTAACAAACTATTTAATATTTCTAACAAACTCTTTGATGTTTCTAACAAACGCGTTGTTGTTTATAACAAAGTTTTTGATGTTTCTAACAAACACGTTGATGTTTATAACAAAGTTTTTGATGTTTCTAACAAACACGTTGATGTTTCTAACAAACTCTGTTGTTTCTAACAAACTATTTATCTTTAATAAACTCCTTGATATTTGTAGCAAAGTCTTTGATGTTTGTACAAAAGTCTTTGATGTTTCTAACAAACTCTGATGTTTTTAACAAACTATTTCATATTTCTAACAAGGTCTTTGATGTTTCTAACAAACTATTTGTTTTTTTTAATAAACTCCTTTATATTTGTACCAAAGGCTTTGATGTTTCTAACAAAGTCTTTGATGTTTCTAACAAATTATTTGTTATTTTTAATGAACTCCTTGATATTTGTACCAAAGTCTCTGATGTTTGTACAAAAGTCTTTGATGTTTGTACCAAAGTCTTTGATGTTTCTAACATAGGCTTTGATGTTTCTAACAAAGTCTTTGATGTTTCTAACAAACTATTTGTTATTTTTAATAAACTCCTTGATATTTGTACAAAAAGTCTTTGATGTTTGTACAAAAGTCTTAGATGTTTCTAACAAAGTCTTTGATGTTTCTAACAAACTCTGATCTTTTTAAAAAAATATTTAATATTTCTAACAAAGTATTTAATATTTCTAACAAAGTCTTTGATATTTTTAACAAACTCTTTGATGTTTCTAAAAAAGTCTTTCATGTTTGTACCAAAGTCTTTCATGTTTGTACCAGTCTTTGATATTTCTACTAAGTCTTTGATGTTTCTAATAAAGTCTTTGATGTTTCTAACAAAGTCTGATGTTTTTAACAAACTATTTAATATTTCTAACAAAGTTTTTGATATTTTTAACAAACTCTTTGATGTTTCTAACAAACTCTTTGATGTTTGTACCAAAGTTTTTGATGTTTCTTACATAAGCTTTGATGTTTCTAACAAAGTCTTTGATGTTTCTAACAAACTATTTGTTATTTTTAATAAACTCCTTGATATTTGTACAAAAAGTCTTTGATGTTTGTTCAAAAGTCTTTGATGTTTCTAACAAAGTCTTTGATGTTTGTAACAAGCTCTGATCTTTTTAAAAAAATATTTAATATTTCTAACAAAATATTTAATATTTCTAACAAAGTCTTTGATATTTTTAACAAACTCTTTGATGTTTCTAAAAAAGTCTTTCATGTTTGTACCAAAGTCTTTCATGTTTGTACCAAAGTCTTTGATATTTCTACTAAATGCGTTGATGTTTCTAACAAAGTCTTTGATGTTTCTAACAAAGCCTTTGATGTTTCTAACAAAGTCTTGCATGTTTCTAATAAAGTCTTTGATGTTTCTAACAAAGTCTGATGTTTTTAACAAACTATTTAATATTTCTAACAAAGTTTTTGATATTTTTAACAAACTCTTTGATGTTTCTAACAAACTCTTTGATGTTTGTACCAAAGTTTTTGATGTTTCTTACATAAGCTTTGATGTTTCTAACAAAGTCTTTGATGTTTCTAACAAACTATTTGTTATTTTTAATAAACTCCTTGATATTTGTACAAAAAGTCTTTGATGTTTGTTCAAAAGTCTTTGATGTTCTAACAAAGTCTTTGATGTTTGTAACAAGCTCTGATCTTTTTAAAAAAATATTTAATATTTCTAACAAAGTATTTAATATTTCTAATAAAGTCTTTGATATTTTTAACAAACTCTTTGATGTTTCTAAAAAAGTCTTTCATGTTTGTACCAAAGTCTTTCATGTTTGTACCAAAGTCTTTGATATTTCTACTAAATGCGTTGATGTTTCTAACAAAGTCTTTGATGTTTCTAACAAAGCCTTTGATGTTTCTAACAAAGTCTTGCATGTTTCTAACAAACTCTGATGTTTTTAACAAACTATTTAATATTTCTAACAAACTCTTTGATGTTTCTAACAAACGCGTTGTTGTTTATAACAAAGTTTTTGATGTTTCTAACAAACACGTTGATGTTTATAACAAAGTTTTTGATGTTTCTAACAAACACGTTGATGTTTCTAACAAACTCTGTTGTTTCTAACAAACTATTTATCTTTAATAAACTCCTTGATATTTGTAGCAAAGTCTTTGATGTTTGTACAAAAGTCTTTGATGTTTCTAACAAACTCTGATGTTTTTAACAAACTATTTCATATTTCTAACAAGGTCTTTGATGTTTCTAACAAACTATTTGTTTTTTTTAATAAACTCCTTTATATTTGTAACAAAGGCTTTGATGTTTCTAACAAAGTCTTTGATGTTTCTAACAAATTATTTGTTATTTTTAATAAACTCCTTGATATTTGTACCAAAGTCTCTGATGTTTGTACAAAAGTCTTTGATGTTTGTACCAAAGTCTTTGATGTTTCTAACATAGGCTTTGATGTTTCTAACAAAGTCTTTGATGTTTCTAACAAACTATTTGTTATTTTTAATAAACTCCTTGATATTTGTACAAAAAGTCTTTGATGTTTGTACAAAAGTCTTAGATGTTTCTAACAAAGTCTTTGATGTTTCTAACAAACTCTGATCTTTTTAGAAAAATATTTAATATTTCTAACAAAGTATTTAATATTTCTAACAAAGTCTTTGATATTTTTAACAAACTCTTTGATGTTTCTAAAAAAGTCTTTCATGTTTGTACCAAAGTCTTTCATGTTTGTACCAGTCTTTGATATTTCTACTAAATGCTTTGATGTTTCAAACTAAGTCTTTGATGTTTCTAATAAAGTCTTTGATGTTTCTAACAAAGTCTGATGTTTTTAACAAACTATTTAATATTTCTAACAAAGTTTTTGATATTTTTAACAAACTCTTTGATGTTTCTAACAAACTCTTTGATGTTTGTACCAAAGTTTTTGATGTTTCTTACATAAGCTTTGATGTTTCTAACAAACTATTTGTTATTTTTAATAAACTCCTTGATATTTGTACAAAAAGTCTTTGATGTTTGTTCAAAAGTCTTTGATGTTTCTAACAAAGTCTTTGATGTTTGTAACAAGCTCTGATCTTTTTAAAAAAATATTTAATATTTCTAACAAAGTCTTTGATATTTTTAACAAACTCTTTGATGTTTCTAAAAAAGTCTTTCATGTTTGTACCAAAGTCTTTCATGTTTGTACCAAAGTCTTTGATATTTCTACTAAATGCGTTGATGTTTCTAACAAAGTCTTTGATGTTTCTAACAAAGCCTTTGATGTTTCTAACAAAGTCTTGCATGTTTCTAACAAACTCTGATGTTTTTAACAAACTATTTAATATTTCTAACAAAGTCTTTGATGTTTCTAACAAACAATTTGTTTTTTTTAATAAACTTCTTGATATTTGTATCAAAGTCTTTGATGTTTCTAACATAGGCTTGTATGTTTCTAACAAAGTCTTTGATGTTTCTAACAAACTATTTGTTATCTTTAATAAACACCTTGATATTTGTACCAAAGTCTTTGATGTTTGTACAAAAGTCTTTGATGTTTCTAACAAAGTCTTTGATGTTTCTAACAAACTGATCTTTTTAGAAAAATATTTAATATTTCTTACAAAGTATTTAATAATTCTAACAAAGTCTTTGATATTTTTAACAAACTCTTTGATGTTTCTAAAAAAGTCTTTCATGTTTGTACCAAAGTCTTTCATGTTTGTACCAGTCTTTGATATTTCTACTAAATGCGTTGATGTTTCTAACAAAGTCTTTGATGTTTCTAACAAAGCCTTTGATGTTTCTAACAAAGTCTTGCATGTTTCTAACAAACTCTGATATTGTTAACAAACTATTTAATATTTCTAACAAAGTCTTTGATGTTTCTAACAAACAATTTGGTTTTTTTAATAAACTTCTTGATATTTGTATCAAAGTCTTTGATGTTTCTAACATAGGCTTGTATGTTTCTAACAAAGTCTTTGATGTTTCTAACAAACTATTTGTTATCTTTAATAAACACCTTGATATTTGTACCAAAGTCTTTGATGTTTGTACAAAAGTCTTTGATGTTTCTAACAAACTCTGATGTTTTTAACAAACTATTTAATATTTCTAACAAAGTCTTTGATGTTTCTAACAAACAATTTGGTTTTTTTTAATAAACTTCTTGATATTTGTATCAAAGTCTTTGAAGTTTCTAACATAGGCTTGTATGTTTCTAACAAACTCTGATGTTTTTAACAAACTATTTAATATTTCTAACAAACTCTTTGATGTTTCTAACAAACGCGTTGTTGTTTATAACAAAGTTTTTGATGTTTCTAACAAACACGTTGATGTTTATAACAAAGTTTTTGATGTTTCTAACAAACACGTTGATGTTTCTAACAAACTCTGTTGTTTCTAACAAACTATTTATCTTTAATAAACTCCTTGATATTTGTAGCAAAGTCTTTGATGTTTGTACAAAAGTCTTTGATGTTTCTAACAAACTCTGATGTTTTTAACAAACTATTTCATATTTCTAACAAGGTCTTTGATGTTTCTAACAAACTATTTGTTTTTTTTAATAAACTCCTTTATATTTGTAACAAAGGCTTTGATGTTTCTAACAAAGTCTTTGATGTTTCTAACAAATTATTTGTTATTTTTAATAAACTCCTTGATATTTGTACCAAAGTCTCTGATGTTTGTACAAAAGTCTTTGATGTTTGTACCAAAGTCTTTGATGTTTCTAACATAGGCTTTGATGTTTCTAACAAAGTCTTTGATGTTTCTAACAAACTATTTGTTATTTTTAATAAACTCCTTGATATTTGTACAAAAAGTCTTTGATGTTTGTACAAAAGTCTTAGATGTTTCTAACAAAGTCTTTGATGTTTCTAACAAACTCTGATCTTTTTAGAAAAATATTTAATATTTCTAACAAAGTATTTAATATTTCTAACAAAGTCTTTGATATTTTTAACAAACTCTTTGATGTTTCTAAAAAAGTCTTTCATGTTTGTACCAAAGTCTTTCATGTTTGTACCAGTCTTTGATATTTCTACTAAATGCTTTGATGTTTCAAACTAAGTCTTTGATGTTTCTAATAAAGTCTTTGATGTTTCTAACAAAGTCTGATGTTTTTAACAAACTATTTAATATTTCTAACAAAGTTTTTGATATTTTTAACAAACTCTTTGATGTTTCTAACAAACTCTTTGATGTTTGTACCAAAGTTTTTGATGTTTCTTACATAAGCTTTGATGTTTCTAACAAACTATTTGTTATTTTTAATAAACTCCTTGATATTTGTACAAAAAGTCTTTGATGTTTGTTCAAAAGTCTTTGATGTTTCTAACAAAGTCTTTGATGTTTGTAACAAGCTCTGATCTTTTTAAAAAAATATTTAATATTTCTAACAAAGTCTTTGATATTTTTAACAAACTCTTTGATGTTTCTAAAAAAGTCTTTCATGTTTGTACCAAAGTCTTTCATGTTTGTACCAAAGTCTTTGATATTTCTACTAAATGCGTTGATGTTTCTAACAAAGTCTTTGATGTTTCTAACAAAGCCTTTGATGTTTCTAACAAAGTCTTGCATGTTTCTAACAAACTCTGATGTTTTTAACAAACTATTTAATATTTCTAACAAAGTCTTTGATGTTTCTAACAAACAATTTGTTTTTTTTAATAAACTTCTTGATATTTGTATCAAAGTCTTTGATGTTTCTAACATAGGCTTGTATGTTTCTAACAAAGTCTTTGATGTTTCTAACAAACTATTTGTTATCTTTAATAAACACCTTGATATTTGTACCAAAGTCTTTGATGTTTGTACAAAAGTCTTTGATGTTTCTAACAAAGTCTTTGATGTTTCTAACAAACTGATCTTTTTAGAAAAATATTTAATATTTCTTACAAAGTATTTAATAATTCTAACAAAGTCTTTGATATTTTTAACAAACTCTTTGATGTTTCTAAAAAAGTCTTTCATGTTTGTACCAAAGTCTTTCATGTTTGTACCAGTCTTTGATATTTCTACTAAATGCGTTGATGTTTCTAACAAAGTCTTTGATGTTTCTAACAAAGCCTTTGATGTTTCTAACAAAGTCTTGCATGTTTCTAACAAACTCTGATATTGTTAACAAACTATTTAATATTTCTAACAAAGTCTTTGATGTTTCTAACAAACAATTTGGTTTTTTTAATAAACTTCTTGATATTTGTATCAAAGTCTTTGATGTTTCTAACATAGGCTTGTATGTTTCTAACAAAGTCTTTGATGTTTCTAACAAACTATTTGTTATCTTTAATAAACACCTTGATATTTGTACCAAAGTCTTTGATGTTTGTACAAAAGTCTTTGATGTTTCTAACAAACTCTGATGTTTTTAACAAACTATTTAATATTTCTAACAAAGTCTTTGATGTTTCTAACAAACAATTTGGTTTTTTTTAATAAACTTCTTGATATTTGTATCAAAGTCTTTGAAGTTTCTAACATAGGCTTGTATGTTTCTAACAAACTCTGATGTTTTTAACAAACTATTTAATATTTCTAACAAACTCTTTGATGTTTCTAACAAACGCGTTGTTGTTTATAACAAAGTTTTTGATGTTTCTAACAAACACGTTGATGTTTATAACAAAGTTTTTGATGTTTCTAACAAACACGTTGATGTTTCTAACAAACTCTGTTGTTTCTAACAAACTATTTATCTTTAATAAACTCCTTGATATTTGTAGCAAAGTCTTTGATGTTTGTACAAAAGTCTTTGATGTTTCTAACAAACTCTGATGTTTTTAACAAACTATTTCATATTTCTAACAAGGTCTTTGATGTTTCTAACAAACTATTTGTTTTTTTTAATAAACTCCTTTATATTTGTAACAAAGGCTTTGATGTTTCTAACAAAGTCTTTGATGTTTCTAACAAATTATTTGTTATTTTTAATAAACTCCTTGATATTTGTACCAAAGTCTCTGATGTTTGTACAAAAGTCTTTGATGTTTGTACCAAAGTCTTTGATGTTTCTAACATAGGCTTTGATGTTTCTAACAAAGTCTTTGATGTTTCTAACAAACTATTTGTTATTTTTAATAAACTCCTTGATATTTGTACAAAAAGTCTTTGATGTTTGTACAAAAGTCTTAGATGTTTCTAACAAAGTCTTTGATGTTTCTAACAAACTCTGATCTTTTTAGAAAAATATTTAATATTTCTAACAAAGTATTTAATATTTCTAACAAAGTCTTTGATATTTTTAACAAACTCTTTGATGTTTCTAAAAAAGTCTTTCATGTTTGTACCAAAGTCTTTCATGTTTGTACCAGTCTTTGATATTTCTACTAAATGCTTTGATGTTTCAAACTAAGTCTTTGATGTTTCTAATAAAGTCTTTGATGTTTCTAACAAAGTCTGATGTTTTTAACAAACTATTTAATATTTCTAACAAAGTTTTTGATATTTTTAACAAACTCTTTGATGTTTCTAACAAACTCTTTGATGTTTGTACCAAAGTTTTTGATGTTTCTTACATAAGCTTTGATGTTTCTAACAAACTATTTGTTATTTTTAATAAACTCCTTGATATTTGTACAAAAAGTCTTTGATGTTTGTTCAAAAGTCTTTGATGTTTCTAACAAAGTCTTTGATGTTTGTAACAAGCTCTGATCTTTTTAAAAAAATATTTAATATTTCTAACAAAGTCTTTGATATTTTTAACAAACTCTTTGATGTTTCTAAAAAAGTCTTTCATGTTTGTACCAAAGTCTTTCATGTTTGTACCAAAGTCTTTGATATTTCTACTAAATGCGTTGATGTTTCTAACAAAGTCTTTGATGTTTCTAACAAAGCCTTTGATGTTTCTAACAAAGTCTTGCATGTTTCTAACAAACTCTGATGTTTTTAACAAACTATTTAATATTTCTAACAAAGTCTTTGATGTTTCTAACAAACAATTTGTTTTTTTTAATAAACTTCTTGATATTTGTATCAAAGTCTTTGATGTTTCTAACATAGGCTTGTATGTTTCTAACAAAGTCTTTGATGTTTCTAACAAACTATTTGTTATCTTTAATAAACACCTTGATATTTGTACCAAAGTCTTTGATGTTTGTACAAAAGTCTTTGATGTTTCTAACAAAGTCTTTGATGTTTCTAACAAACTGATCTTTTTAGAAAAATATTTAATATTTCTTACAAAGTATTTAATAATTCTAACAAAGTCTTTGATATTTTTAACAAACTCTTTGATGTTTCTAAAAAAGTCTTTCATGTTTGTACCAAAGTCTTTCATGTTTGTACCAGTCTTTGATATTTCTACTAAATGCTTTGATGTTTCTAACTAAGTCTTTGATGTTTCTAACAAAGTCTGATGTTTTTAACAAACTATTTAATATTTCTAACAAAGTTTTTGATATTTTTAACAAACTCTTTGATGTTTCTAACAAACTCTTTGATGTTTGTACCAGTCTTTGATGTTTCTAACATAAGCTTTGATGTTTCTAACAAAACATTTTTATGTTTGTACCAAAGTCTTTGATGTTTGTACCAAAGTCTTTGATGTTTGTACAAAAGTCGTTGATGTTTCTAACAAAGTCTTTGATGTTTCTAACAAATTATTTGTTATTTTTAATAAACTCCTTGATATTTGTATCAAAGTCTTTGATGTTTCTAACATAGGCTTGTATGTTTCTAACAAAGTCTTTGATGTTTCTAACAAACTATTTGTTATCTTTAATAAACACCTTGATATTTGTACCAAAGTCTTTGATGTTTGTACAAAAGTCTTTGATGTTTCTAACAAACTGATGTTTTTAACAAACTATTTAATATTTCTAACAAAGTCTTTGATGTTTCTAACAAACTATTTGTTTTTTTTAATAAACTCTTTGATATTTGTACCAAAGTCTCTGATGTTTGTACAAAAGTCTGATGTTTGTACAAAAGTCTTTAATGTTTGTACCAAAGTCTTTGATGTTTCTAACAAACGCTTTGATGTTTCTAACAAAACATTTTTATGTTTGTACCAAAGTCTTTGATGTTTGTACCAAAGTCTTTCATGTTTGTACAAAAGTCGTTGATGTTTCTAACAAAGTTTTTGATGTTTCTAACAAATTATTTGTTATTTTTAATAAACTCCTTGATATTTGTACAAAAAGTCTTTGATGTTTGTTCAAAAGTCTTTGATGTTTCTAACAAAGTCTTTGATGTTTCTAACAAGCTCTGATCTTTTTAAAAAAATATTTAATATTTCTAACAAAGTATTTAATATTTCTAACAAAGTCTTTGATATTTTTAACAAACTCTTTGATGTTTCTAAAAAAGTCTTTCATGTTTGTACCAAAGTCTTTCATGTTTGTACCAAAGTCTTTGATATTTCTACTAAATGCGTTGATGTTTCTAACAAAGTCTTTGATGTTTCTAACAAAGCCTTTGATGTTTCTAACAAAGTCTTGCATGTTTCTAACAAACTCTGATATTGTTAACAAACTATTTAATATTTCTAACAAAGTCTTTGATGTTTCTAACAAACAATTTGGTTTTTTTAATAAACTTCTTGATATTTGTATCAAAGTCTTTGATGTTTCTAACATAGGCTTGTATGTTTCTAACAAAGTCTTTGATGTTTCTAACAAACTATTTGTTATCTTTAATAAACACCTTGATATTTGTACCAAAGTCTTTGATGTTTGTACAAAAGTCTTTGATGTTTCTAACAAACTCTGATGTTTTTAACAAACTATTTAATATTTCTAACAAAGTCTTTGATGTTTCTAACAAACAATTTGGTTTTTTTAATAAACTTCTTGATATTTGTATCAAAGTCTTTGAAGTTTCTAACATAGGCTTGTATGTTTCTAACAAAGTATTTGATGTTTCTAACAAACTATTTGTTATCTTTAATAAACTCCTTGATATTTGTACCAAAGTCTTTGATGTTTGTACAAAGGTCTTTGATGTTTCAAACAAACGCTGATGTTTTTAACAAACTATTTAATATTTCTAACAAAGTCTTTGATGTTTCTAACAAACTATTTGTTTTTTTTAATAAACTCCTTTATATTTGTACCAAAGGCTTTGATGTTTCTAACAAAGTCTTTGATGTTTCTAACAAATTATTTGTTATTTTTAATAAACTCCTTGATATTTGTACCAAAGTCTCTGATGTTTGTACAAAAGTCTTTGATGTTTGTACCAAAGTCTTTGATGTTTCTAACATAGGCTTTGATGTTTCTAACAAAGTCTTTGATGTTTCTAACAAACTATTTGTTATTTTTAATAAACTCCTTGATATTTGTACAAAAAGTCTTTGATGTTTGTACAAAAGTCTTAGATGTTTCTAACAAAGTCTTTGATGTTTCTAACAAACTCTGATCTTTTTAAAAAAATATTTAATATTTCTAACAAAGTATTTAATATTTCTAACAAAGTCTTTGATATTTTTAACAAACTCTTTGATGTTTCTAAAAAAGTCTTTCATGTTTGTACCAAAGTCTGTCATGTTTGTACCAGTCTTTGATATTTCTACTAAGTCTTTGATGTTTCTAATAAAGTCTTTGATGTTTCTAACAAAGTCTGATGTTTTTAACAAACTATTTAATATTTCTAACAAAGTTTTTGATATTTTTAACAAACTCTTTGATGTTTCTAACAAACTCTTTGATGTTTGTACCAAAGTTTTTGATGTTTCTTACATAAGCTTTGATGTTTCTAACAAAGTCTTTGATGTTTCTAACAAACTATTTGTTATTTTTAATAAACTCCTTGATATTTGTACAAAAAGTCTTTGATGTTTGTTCAAAAGTCTTTGATGTTTCTAACAAAGTCTTTGATGTTTGTAACAAGCTCTGATCTTTTTAAAAAAATATTTAATATTTCTAACAAAGTATTTAATATTTCTAACAAAGTCTTTGATATTTTTAACAAACTCTTTGATGTTTCTAAAAAAGTCTTTCATGTTTGTACCAAAGTCTTTCATGTTTGTACCAAAGTCTTTGATATTTCTACTAAATGCGTTGATGTTTCTAACAAAGTCTTTGATGTTTCTAACAAAGCCTTTGATGTTTCTAACAAAGTCTTGCATGTTTCTAACAAACTCTGATGTTTTTAACAAACTATTTAATATTTCTAACAAACTCTTTGATGTTTCTAACAAACGCGTTGTTGTTTATAACAAACTCTGTTGTTTCTAACAAACTATTTATCTTTAATAAACTCCTTGATATTTGTAGCAAAGTCTTTGATGTTTGTACAAAAGTCTTTGATGTTTCTAACAAACTCTGATGTTTTTAACAAACTATTTCATATTTCTAACAAGGTCTTTGATGTTTCTAACAAACTATTTGTTTTTTTTAATAAACTCCTTTATATTTGTAACAAAGGCTTTGATGTTTCTAACAAAGTCTTTGATGTTTCTAACAAATTATTTGTTATTTTTAATAAACTCCTTGATATTTCTACCAAAGTCTCTGATGTTTGTACAAAAGTCTTTGATGTTTGTACCAAAGTCTTTGATGTTTCTAACATAGGCTTTGATGTTTCTAACAAAGTCTTTGATGTTTCTAACAAACTATTTGTTATTTTTAATAAACTCCTTGATATTTGTACAAAAAGTCTTTGATGTTTGTACAAAAGTCTTAGATGTTTCTAACAAAGTCTTTGATGTTTCTAACAAACTCTGATGTTTTTAACAAACTATTTAATATTTCTAACAAAGTCTTTGATGTTTCTAACAAACTATTTGTTTTTTTTAATAAACTCTTTGATATTTGTACCAAAGTCTCTGATGTTTGTACAAAAGTCTTTAATGTTTGTACCAAAGTCTTTGATGTTTCTAACAAACGCTTTGATGTTTCTAACAAAACATTTTTGTTTGTACCAAAGTCTTTCATGTTTGTACAAAAGTCGTTGATGTTTCTAACAAAGTCTTTGATGTTTCTAACAAACTCTGATGTTTTTAACAAACAATTTATTATTTCTAACAAAGTCTTTGATATTTTTAACAAACTCTTTGATGTTTCTAAAAAAGTCTTTCATGTTTGTACCAAAGTCTTTCATGTTTGTACCAGTCTTTGATATTTCTACTAAATGCTTTGATGTTTCTAACTAAGTCTTTGATGTTTCTAATAAAGTCTTTGATGTTTCTAACAAACTATTTGTTATTTTTAATAAGCTCCTTGATATTTGTACAAAAAGTCTTTGATGTTTGTTCAAAAGTCTTTGATGTTTCTAACAAAGTCTTTGATGTTTGTAACAAGCTCTGATATTTTTAAAAAAATATTTAATATTTCTAACAAAGTATTTAATATTTCTAACAAAGTCTTTGATATTTTTAACAAACTCTTTGATGTTTCTAAAAAAGTCTTTCATGTTTGTACCAAAGTCTTTCATGTTTGTACCAAAGTCTTTCATGTTTGTACCAAAGTCTTTGATATTTCTACTAAATGCGTTGATGTTTCTAACAAAGTCTTTGATGTTTCTAACAAAGCCTTTGATGTTTCTAACAAAGTCTTGCATGTTTCTAACAAACTCTGATGTTTTTAACAAACTATTTAATATTTCTAACAAAGTCTTTGATGTTTCTAACAAACGCGTTGTTGTTTATAACAAAGTTTTTGATGTTTCTAACAAACACGTTGATGTTTATAACAAAGTTTTTGATGTTTCTAACAAACACGTTGATGTTTCTAACAAACTCTGATGTTTTTAACAAACTATTTATCTTTAATAAACTCCTTGATATTTGTAGCAAAGTCTTTGATGTTTGTACAAAAGTCTTTGATGTTTCTAACAAACTCTGATGTTTTTAACAAACTATTTCATATTTCTAACAAGGTCTTTGATGTTTCTAACAAACTATTTGTTTTTTTTAATAAACTCCTTTATATTTGTACCAAAGGCTTTGATGTTTCTAACAAAGTCTTTGATGTTTCTAACAAATTATTTGTTATTTTTAATAAACTCCTTGATATTTGTACCAAAGTCTCTGATGTTTGTACAAAAGTCTTTGATGTTTGTACCAAAGTCTTTGATGTTTCTAACAAACTCTGATCTTTTTAAAAAAATATTTAATATTTCTAACAAAGTATTTAATATTTCTAACAAAGTCTTTGATATTTTTAACAAACTCTTTGATGTTTCTAAAAAAGTCTTTCATGTTTGTACCAAAGTCTGTCATGTTTGTACCAGTCTTTGATATTTCTACTAAGTCTTTGATGTTTCTAATAAAGTCTTTGATGTTTCTAACAAAGTCTGATGTTTTTAACAAACTATTTAATATTTCTAACAAAGTTTTTGATATTTTTAACAAACTCTTTGATGTTTCTAACAAACTCTTTGATGTTTGTACCAAAGTTTTTGATGTTTCTTACATAAGCTTTGATGTTTCTAACAAAGTCTTTGATGTTTCTAACAAACTATTTGTTATTTTTAATAAACTCCTTGATATTTGTACAAAAAGTCTTTGATGTTTGTTCAAAAGTCTTTGATGTTTCTAACAAAGTCTTTGATGTTTGTAACAAGCTCTGATCTTTTTAAAAAAATATTTAATATTTCTAACAAAGTATTTAATATTTCTAACAAAGTCTTTGATATTTTTAACAAACTCTTTGACGTTTCTAAAAAAGTCTTTCATGTTTGTACCAAAGTCTTTCATGTTTGTACCAAAGTCTTTCATGTTTGTACCAAAGTCTTTGATATTTCTACTAAATGCGTTGATGTTTCTAACAAAGTCTTTGATGTTTCTAACAAAGCCTTTGATGTTTCTAACAAAGTCTTGCATGTTTCTAACAAACTCTGATGTTTTTAACAAACTATTTAATATTTCTAACAAACTCTTTGATGTTTCTAACAAACGCGTTGTTGTTTATAACAAAGTTTTTGATGTTTCTAACAAACACGTTGATGTTTATAACAAAGTTTTTGATGTTTCTAACAAACACGTTGATGTTTCTAACAAACTCTGATGTTTCTAACAAACTATTTATCTTTAATAAACTCCTTGATATTTGTAGCAAAGTCTTTGATGTTTGTACAAAAGTCTTTGATGTTTCTAACAAACTCTGATGTTTTTAACAAACTATTTCATATTTCTAACAAGGTCTTTGATGTTTCTAACAAACTATTTGTTTTTTTAATAAACTCCTTTATATTTGTACCAAAGGCTTTGATGTTTCTAACAAAGTCTTTGATGTTTCTAACAAAGTCTTTGATGTTTCTAACAAATTATTTGTTATTTTTAATAAACTCCTTGATATTTGTACCAAAGTCTCTGATGTTTGTACAAAAGTCTTTGATGTTTGTACCAAAGTCTTTGATGTTTCTAACATAGGCTTTGATGTTTCTAACAAAGTCTTTGATGTTTCTAACAAACTATTTGTTATTTTTAATAAACTCCTTGATATTTGTACAAAAAGTCTTTGATGTTTGTACAAAAGTCTTAGATGTTTCTAACAAAGTCTTTGATGTTTCTAACAAACTCTGATCTTTTTAGAAAAATATTTAATATTTCTAACAAAGTATTTAATATTTCTAACAAAGTCTTTGATATTTTTAACAAACTCTTTGATGTTTCTAAAAAAGTCTTTCATGTTTGTACCAGTCTTTGATATTTCTACTAAATGCTTTGATGTTTCTAACTAAGTCTTTGATGTTTCTAATAAAGTCTTTGATGTTTCTAACAAAGTCTGATGTTTTTAACAAACTATTTAATATTTCTAACAAAGTTTTTGATATTTTTAACAAACTCTTTGATGTTTCTAACAAACTCTTTGATGTTTGTACCAAAGTTTTTGATGTTTCTTACATAAGCTTTGATGTTTCTAACAAAGTCTTTGATGTTTCTAACAAACTATTTGTTATTTTTAATAAACTCCTTGATATTTGTACAAAAAGTCTTTGATGTTTGTTCAAAAGTCTTTGATGTTTCTAACAAAGTCTTTGATGTTTGTAACAAGCTCTGATCTTTTTAAAAAAATATTTAATATTTCTAACAAAATATTTAATATTTCTAACAAAGTCTTTGATATTTTTAACAAACTCTTTGATGTTTCTAAAAAAGTCTTTCATGTTTGTACCAAAGTCTTTCATGTTTGTACCAAAGTCTTTCATGTTTGTACCAAAGTCTTTGATATTTCTACTAAATGCGTTGATGTTTCTAACAAAGTCTTTGATGTTTCTAACAAAGCCTTTGATGTTTCTAACAAAGTCTTGCATGTTTCTAACAAACTCTGATGTTTTTAACAAACTATTTAATATTTCTAACAAAGTCTTTGATGTTTCTAACAAACGCGTTGTTGTTTATAACAAAGTTTTTGATGTTTCTAACAAACACGTTGATGTTTATAACAAAGTTTTTGATGTTTCTAACAAACACGTTGATGTTTCTAACAAACTCTGATGTTTTTAACAAACTATTTATCTTTAATAAACTCCTTGATATTTGTAGCAAAGTCTTTGATGTTTGTACAAAAGTCTTTGATGTTTCTAACAAACTCTGATGTTTTTAACAAACTATTTCATATTTCTAACAAGGTCTTTGATGTTTCTAACAAACTATTTGTTTTTTTTAATAAACTCCTTTATATTTGTACCAAAGGCTTTGATGTTTCTAACAAAGTCTTTGATGTTTCTAACAAATTATTTGTTATTTTTAATAAACTCCTTGATATTTGTACCAAAGTCTCTGATGTTTGTACAAAAGTCTTTGATGTTTGTACCAAAGTCTTTGATGTTTCTAACATTGGCTTTGATGTTTCTAACAAAGTCTTTGATGTTTCTAACAAACTATTTGTTATTTTTAATAAACTCCTTGATATTTGTACAAAAAGTCTTTGATGTTTGTACAAAAGTCTTAGATGTTTCTAACAAAGTCTTTGATGTTTCTAACAAACTCTGATCTTTTTAAAAAAATATTTAATATTTCTAACAAAGTATTTAATATTTCTAACAAAGTCTTTGATATTTTTAACAAACTCTTTGATGTTTCTAAAAAAGTCTTTCATGTTTGTACCAAAGTCTTTCATGTTTGTACCAGTCTTTGATATTTCTACTAAGTCTTTGATGTTTCTAATAAAGTCTTTGATGTTTCTAACAAAGTCTGATGTTTTTAACAAACTATTTAATATTTCTAACAAAGTTTTTGATATTTTTAACAAACTCTTTGATGTTTCTAACAAACTCTTTGATGTTTGTACCAAAGTTTTTGATGTTTCTTACATAAGCTTTGATGTTTCTAACAAAGTCTTTGATGTTTCTAACAAACTATTTGTTATTTTTAATAAACTCCTTGATATTTGTACAAAAAGTCTTTGATGTTTGTTCAAAAGTCTTTGATGTTTCTAACAAAGTCTTTGATGTTTGTAACAAGCTCTGATCTTTTTAAAAAAATATTTAATATTTCTAACAAAGTATTTAATATTTCTAACAAAGTCTTTGATATTTTTAACAAACTCTTTGACGTTTCTAAAAAAGTCTTTCATGTTTGTACCAAAGTCTTTCATGTTTGTACCAAAGTCTTTGATATTTCTACTAAATGCGTTGATGTTTCTAACAAAGTCTTTGATGTTTCTAACAAAGCCTTTGATGTTTCTAACAAAGTCTTGCATGTTTCTAACAAACTCTGATGTTTTTAACAAACTATTTAATATTTCTAACAAACTCTTTGATGTTTCTAACAAACGCGTTGTTGTTTATAACAAAGTTTTTGATGTTTCTAACAAACACGTTGATGTTTATAACAAAGTTTTTGATGTTTCTAACAAACACGTTGATGTTTCTAACAAACTCTGATGTTTCTAACAAACTATTTATCTTTAATAAACTCCTTGATATTTGTAGCAAAGTCTTTGATGTTTGTACAAAAGTCTTTGATGTTTCTAACAAACTCTGATGTTTTTAACAAACTATTTCATATTTCTAACAAGGTCTTTGATGTTTCTAACAAACTATTTGTTTTTTTAATAAACTCCTTTATATTTGTACCAAAGGCTTTGATGTTTCTAACAAAGTCTTTGATGTTTCTAACAAATTATTTGTTATTTTTAATAAACTCCTTGATATTTGTACCAAAGTCTCTGATGTTTGTACAAAAGTCTTTGATGTTTGTACCAAAGTCTTTGATGTTTCTAACATAGGCTTTGATGTTTCTAACAAAGTCTTTGATGTTTCTAACAAACTATTTGTTATTTTTAATAAACTCCTTGATATTTGTACAAAAAGTCTTTGATGTTTGTACAAAAGTCTTAGATGTTTCTAACAAAGTCTTTGATGTTTCTAACAAACTCTGATCTTTTTAGAAAAATATTTAATATTTCTAACAAAGTATTTAATATTTCTAACAAAGTCTTTGATATTTTTAACAAACTCTTTGATGTTTCTAAAAAAGTCTTTCATGTTTGTACCAGTCTTTGATATTTCTACTAAATGCTTTGATGTTTCTAACTAAGTCTTTGATGTTTCTAATAAAGTCTTTGATGTTTCTAACAAAGTCTGATGTTTTTAACAAACTATTTAATATTTCTAACAAAGTTTTTGATATTTTTAACAAACTCTTTGATGTTTCTAACAAACTCTTTGATGTTTGTACCAAAGTTTTTGATGTTTCTTACATAAGCTTTGATGTTTCTAACAAAGTCTTTGATGTTTCTAACAAACTATTTGTTATTTTTAATAAACTCCTTGATATTTGTACAAAAAGTCTTTGATGTTTGTTCAAAAGTCTTTGATGTTTCTAACAAAGTCTTTGATGTTTGTAACAAGCTCTGATCTTTTTAAAAAAATATTTAATATTTCTAACAAAATATTTAATATTTCTAACAAAGTCTTTGATATTTTTAACAAACTCTTTGATGTTTCTAAAAAAGTCTTTCATGTTTGTACCAAAGTCTTTCATGTTTGTACCAAAGTCTTTGATATTTCTACTAAATGCGTTGATGTTTCTAACAAAGTCTTTGATGTTTCTAACAAAGCCTTTGATGTTTCTAACAAAGTCTTGCATGTTTCTAATAAAGTCTTTGATGTTTCTAACAAAGTCTGATGTTTTTAACAAACTATTTAATATTTCTAACAAAGTTTTTGATATTTTTAACAAACTCTTTGATGTTTCTAACAAACTCTTTGATGTTTGTACCAAAGTTTTTGATGTTTCTTACATAAGCTTTGATGTTTCTAACAAAGTCTTTGATGTTTCTAACAAACTATTTGTTATTTTTAATAAACTCCTTGATATTTGTACAAAAAGTCTTTGATGTTTGTTCAAAAGTCTTTGATGTTTCTAACAAAGTCTTTGATGTTTGTAACAAGCTCTGATCTTTTTAAAAAAATATTTAATATTTCTAACAAAATATTTAATATTTCTAACAAAGTCTTTGATATTTTTAACAAACTCTTTGATGTTTCTAAAAAAGTCTTTCATGTTTGTACCAAAGTCTTTCATGTTTGTACCAAAGTCTTTGATATTTCTACTAAATGCGTTGATGTTTCTAACAAAGTCTTTGATGTTTCTAACAGCCTTTGATGTTTCTAACAAAGTCTTGCATGTTTCTAACAAACTCTGATGTTTTTAACAAACTATTTAATATTTCTAACAAAGTCTTTGATGTTTCTAACAAACGCGTTGTTGTTTATAACAAAGTTTTTGATGTTTCTAACAAACACGTTGATGTTTATAACAAAGTTTTTGATGTTTCTAACAAACACGTTGATGTTTCTAACAAACTCTGATGTTTTTAACAAACTATTTATCTTTAATAAACTCCTTGATATTTGTAGCAAAGTCTTTGATGTTTGTACAAAAGTCTTTGATGTTTCTAACAAACTCTGATGTTTTTAACAAACTATTTCATATTTCTAACAAGGTCTTTGATGTTTCTAACAAACTATTTGTTTTTTTTAATAAACTCCTTTATATTTGTACCAAAGGCTTTGATGTTTCTAACAAAGTCTTTGATGTTTCTAACAAATTATTTGTTATTTTTAATAAACTCCTTGATATTTGTACCAAAGTCTCTGATGTTTGTACAAAAGTCTTTGATGTTTGTACCAAAGTCTTTGATGTTTCTAACATAGGCTTTGATGTTTCTAACAAAGTCTTTGATGTTTCTAACAAACTATTTGTTATTTTTAATAAACTCCTTGATATTTGTACAAAAAGTCTTTGATGTTTGTACAAAAGTCTTAGATGTTTCTAACAAAGTCTTTGATGTTTCTAACAAACTCTGATCTTTTTAAAAAAATATTTAATATTTCTAACAAAGTCTTTGATATTTTTAACAAACTCTTTGATGTTTCTAAAAAAGTCTTTCATGTTTGTACCAAAGTCTTTCATGTTTGTACCAGTCTTTGATATTTCTACTAAGTCTTTGATGTTTCTAATAAAGTCTTTGATGTTTCTAACAAAGTCTGATGTTTTTAACAAACTATTTAATATTTCTAACAAAGTTTTTGATATTTTTAACAAACTCTTTGATGTTTCTAACAAACTCTTTGATGTTTGTACCAAAGTTTTTGATGTTTCTTACATAAGCTTTGATGTTTCTAACAAAGTCTTTGATGTTTCTAACAAACTATTTGTTATTTTTAATAAACTCCTTGATATTTGTACAAAAAGTCTTTGATGTTTGTTCAAAAGTCTTTGATGTTTCTAACAAAGTCTTTGATGTTTGTAACAAGCTCTGATCTTTTTAAAAAAATATTTAATATTTCTAACAAAGTATTTAATATTTCTAACAAAGTCTTTGATATTTTTAACAAACTCTTTGACGTTTCTAAAAAAGTCTTTCATGTTTGTACCAAAGTCTTTCATGTTTGTACCAAAGTCTTTGATATTTCTACTAAATGCGTTGATGTTTCTAACAAAGTCTTTGATGTTTCTAACAAAGCCTTTGATGTTTCTAACAAAGTCTTGCATGTTTCTAACAAACTCTGATGTTTTTAACAAACTATTTAATATTTCTAACAAACTCTTTGATGTTTCTAACAAACGCGTTGTTGTTTATAACAAAGTTTTTGATGTTTCTAACAAACACGTTGATGTTTATAACAAAGTTTTTGATGTTTCTAACAAACACGTTGATGTTTCTAACAAACTCTGATGTTTCTAACAAACTATTTATCTTTAATAAACTCCTTGATATTTGTAGCAAAGTCTTTGATGTTTGTACAAAAGTCTTTGATGTTTCTAACAAACTCTGATGTTTTTAACAAACTATTTCATATTTCTAACAAGGTCTTTGATGTTTCTAACAAACTATTTGTTTTTTTAATAAACTCCTTTATATTTGTACCAAAGGCTTTGATGTTTCTAACAAAGTCTTCGATGTTTCTAACAAATTATTTGTTATTTTTAATAAACTCCTTGATATTTGTACCAAAGTCTCTGATGTTTGTACAAAAGTCTTTGATGTTTGTACCAAAGTCTTTGATGTTTCTAACATAGGCTTTGATGTTTCTAACAAAGTCTTTGATGTTTCTAACAAACTATTTGTTATTTTTAATAAACTCCTTGATATTTGTACAAAAAGTCTTTGATGTTTGTACAAAAGTCTTAGATGTTTCTAACAAAGTCTTTGATGTTTCTAACAAACTCTGATCTTTTTAGAAAAATATTTAATATTTCTAACAAAGTATTTAATATTTCTAACAAAGTCTTTGATATTTTTAACAAACTCTTTGATGTTTCTAAAAAAGTCTTTCATGTTTGTACCAGTCTTTGATATTTCTACTAAATGCTTTGATGTTTCTAACTAAGTCTTTGATGTTTCTAATAAAGTCTTTGATGTTTCTAACAAAGTCTGATGTTTTTAACAAACTATTTAATATTTCTAACAAAGTTTTTGATATTTTTAACAAACTCTTTGATGTTTCTAACAAACTCTTTGATGTTTGTACCAAAGTTTTTGATGTTTCTTACATAAGCTTTGATGTTTCTAACAAAGTCTTTGATGTTTCTAACAAACTATTTGTTATTTTTAATAAACTCCTTGATATTTGTACAAAAAGTCTTTGATGTTTGTTCAAAAGTCTTTGATGTTTCTAACAAAGTCTTTGATGTTTGTAACAAGCTCTGATCTTTTTAAAAAAATATTTAATATTTCTAACAAAATATTTAATATTTCTAACAAAGTCTTTGATATTTTTAACAAACTCTTTGATGTTTCTAAAAAAGTCTTTCATGTTTGTACCAAAGTCTTTCATGTTTGTACCAAAGTCTTTGATATTTCTACTAAATGCGTTGATGTTTCTAACAAAGTCTTTGATGTTTCTAACAAAGCCTTTGATGTTTCTAACAAAGTCTTGCATGTTTCTAATAAAGTCTTTGATGTTTCTAACAAAGTCTGATGTTTTTAACAAACTATTTAATATTTCTAACAAAGTTTTTGATATTTTTAACAAACTCTTTGATGTTTCTAACAAACTCTTTGATGTTTGTACCAAAGTTTTTGATGTTTCTTACATAAGCTTTGATGTTTCTAACAAAGTCTTTGATGTTTCTAACAAACTATTTGTTATTTTTAATAAACTCCTTGATATTTGTACAAAAAGTCTTTGATGTTTGTTCAAAAGTCTTTGATGTTCTAACAAAGTCTTTGATGTTTGTAACAAGCTCTGATCTTTTTAAAAAAATATTTAATATTTCTAACAAAGTATTTAATATTTCTAACAAAGTCTTTGATATTTTTAACAAACTCTTTGATGTTTCTAAAAAAGTCTTTCATGTTTGTACCAAAGTCTTTCATGTTTGTACCAAAGTCTTTGATATTTCTACTAAATGCGTTGATGTTTCTAACAAAGTCTTTGATGTTTCTATCAAAGCCTTTGATGTTTCTAACAAAGTCTTGCATGTTTCTAACAAACTCTGATGTTTTTAACAAACTATTTAATATTTCTAACACACTCTTTGATGTTTCTAACAAACGCGTTGTTGTTTATAACAAAGTTTTTGATGTTTCTAACAAACACGTTGATGTTTATAACAAAGTTTTTGATGTTTCTAACAAACACGTTGATGTTTCTAACAAACTCTGATGTTTCTAACAAACTATTTATCTTTAATAAACTCCTTGATATTTGTAGCAAAGTCTTTGATGTTTGTACAAAAGTCTTTGATGTTTCTAACAAACTCTGATGTTTTTAACAAACTATTTCATATTTCTAACAAGGTCTTTGATGTTTCTAACAAACTATTTGTTTTTTTTAATAAACTCCTTTATATTTGTAACAAAGGCTTTGATGTTTCTAACAAAGTCTTTGATGTTTCTAACAAATTATTTGTTATTTTTAATAAACTCCTTGATATTTCTACCAAAGTCTCTGATGTTTGTACAAAAGTCTTTGATGTTTGTACCAAAGTCTTTGATGTTTCTAACATAGGCTTTGATGTTTCTAACAAAGTCTTTGATGTTTCTAACAAACTATTTGTTATTTTTAATAAACTCCTTGATATTTGTACAAAAAGTCTTTGATGTTTGTACAAAAGTCTTAGATGTTTCTAACAAAGTCTTTGATGTTTCTAACAAACTCTGATCTTTTTAGAAAAATATTTAATATTTCTAACAAAGTATTTAATATTTCTAACAAAGTCTTTGATATTTTTAACAAACTCTTTGATGTTTCTAAAAAAGTCTTTCATGTTTGTACCAAAGTCTTTCATGTTTGTACCAGTCTTTGATATTTCTACTAAGTCTTTGATGTTTCTAATAAAGTCTTTGATGTTTCTAACAAAGTCTGATGTTTTTAACAAACTATTTAATATTTCTAACAAAGTTTTTGATATTTTTAACAAACTCTTTGATGTTTCTAACAAACTCTTTGATGTTTGTACCAAAGTTTTTGATGTTTCTTACATAAGCTTTGATGTTTCTAACAAAGTCTTTGATGTTTCTAACAAACTATTTGTTATTTTTAATAAACTCCTTGATATTTGTACAAAAAGTCTTTGATGTTTGTTCAAAAGTCTTTGATGTTTCTAACAAAGTCTTTGATGTTTGTAACAAGCTCTGATCTTTTTAAAAAAATATTTAATATTTCTAACAAAGTATTTAATATTTCTAACAAAGTCTTTGATATTTTTAACAAACTCTTTGACGTTTCTAAAAAAGTCTTTCATGTTTGTACCAAAGTCTTTCATGTTTGTACCAAAGTCTTTGATATTTCTACTAAATGCGTTGATGTTTCTAACAAAGTCTTTGATGTTTCTAACAAAGCCTTTGATGTTTCTAACAAAGTCTTGCATGTTTCTAACAAACTCTGATGTTTTTAACAAACTATTTAATATTTCTAACAAACTCTTTGATGTTTCTAACAAACGCGTTGTTGTTTATAACAAAGTTTTTGATGTTTCTAACAAACACGTTGATGTTTATAACAAAGTTTTTGATGTTTCTAACAAACACGTTGATGTTTCTAACAAACTCTGATGTTTCTAACAAACTATTTATCTTTAATAAACTCCTTGATATTTGTAGCAAAGTCTTTGATGTTTGTACAAAAGTCTTTGATGTTTCTAACAAACTCTGATGTTTTTAACAAACTATTTCATATTTCTAACAAGGTCTTTGATGTTTCTAACAAACTATTTGTTTTTTTAATAAACTCCTTTATATTTGTACCAAAGGCTTTGATGTTTCTAACAAAGTCTTTGATGTTTCTAACAAATTATTTGTTATTTTTAATAAACTCCTTGATATTTGTACCAAAGTCTCTGATGTTTGTACAAAAGTCTTTGATGTTTGTACCAAAGTCTTTGATGTTTCTAACATAGGCTTTGATGTTTCTAACAAAGTCTTTGATGTTTCTAACAAACTATTTGTTATTTTTAATAAACTCCTTGATATTTGTACAAAAAGTCTTTGATGTTTGTACAAAAGTCTTAGATGTTTCTAACAAAGTCTTTGATGTTTCTAACAAACTCTGATCTTTTTAGAAAAATATTTAATATTTCTAACAAAGTATTTAATATTTCTAACAAAGTCTTTGATATTTTTAACAAACTCTTTGATGTTTCTAAAAAAGTCTTTCATGTTTGTACCAGTCTTTGATATTTCTACTAAATGCTTTGATGTTTCTAACTAAGTCTTTGATGTTTCTAATAAAGTCTTTGATGTTTCTAACAAAGTCTGATGTTTTTAACAAACTATTTAATATTTCTAACAAAGTTTTTGATATTTTTAACAAACTCTTTGATGTTTCTAACAAACTCTTTGATGTTTGTACCAAAGTTTTTGATGTTTCTTACATAAGCTTTGATGTTTCTAACAAAGTCTTTGATGTTTCTAACAAACTATTTGTTATTTTTAATAAACTCCTTGATATTTGTACAAAAAGTCTTTGATGTTTGTTCAAAAGTCTTTGATGTTTCTAACAAAGTCTTTGATGTTTGTAACAAGCTCTGATCTTTTTAAAAAAATATTTAATATTTCTAACAAAATATTTAATATTTCTAACAAAGTCTTTGATATTTTTAACAAACTCTTTGATGTTTCTAAAAAAGTCTTTCATGTTTGTACCAAAGTCTTTCATGTTTGTACCAAAGTCTTTGATATTTCTACTAAATGCGTTGATGTTTCTAACAAAGTCTTTGATGTTTCTAACAAAGCCTTTGATGTTTCTAACAAAGTCTTGCATGTTTCTAATAAAGTCTTTGATGTTTCTAACAAAGTCTGATGTTTTTAACAAACTATTTAATATTTCTAACAAAGTTTTTGATATTTTTAACAAACTCTTTGATGTTTCTAACAAACTCTTTGATGTTTGTACCAAAGTTTTTGATGTTTCTTACATAAGCTTTGATGTTTCTAACAAAGTCTTTGATGTTTCTAACAAACTATTTGTTATTTTTAATAAACTCCTTGATATTTGTACAAAAAGTCTTTGATGTTTGTTCAAAAGTCTTTGATGTTTCTAACAAAGTCTTTGATGTTTGTAACAAGCTCTGATCTTTTTAAAAAAATATTTAATATTTCTAACAAAATATTTAATATTTCTAACAAAGTCTTTGATATTTTTAACAAACTCTTTGATGTTTCTAAAAAAGTCTTTCATGTTTGTACCAAAGTCTTTCATGTTTGTACCAAAGTCTTTGATATTTCTACTAAATGCGTTGATGTTTCTAACAAAGTCTTTGATGTTTCTAACAAAGCCTTTGATGTTTCTAACAAAGTCTTGCATGTTTCTAACAAACTCTGATGTTTTTAACAAACTATTTAATATTTCTAACAAAGTCTTTGATGTTTCTAACAAACGCGTTGTTGTTTATAACAAAGTTTTTGATGTTTCTAACAAACACGTTGATGTTTATAACAAAGTTTTTGATGTTTCTAACAAACACGTTGATGTTTCTAACAAACTCTGATGTTTTTAACAAACTATTTATCTTTAATAAACTCCTTGATATTTGTAGCAAAGTCTTTGATGTTTGTACAAAAGTCTTTGATGTTTCTAACAAACTCTGATGTTTTTATCAAACTATTTCATATTTCTAACAAGGTCTTTGATGTTTCTAACAAACTATTTGTTTTTTTTAATAAACTCCTTTATATTTGTACCAAAGGCTTTGATGTTTCTAACAAAGTCTTTGATGTTTCTAACAAATTATTTGTTATTTTTAATAAACTCCTTGATATTTGTACCAAAGTCTCTGATGTTTGTACAAAAGTCTTTGATATTTGTACCAAAGTCTTTGATGTTTCTAACATAGGCTTTGATGTTTCTAACAAAGTCTTTGATGTTTCTAACAAACTATTTGTTATTTTTAATAAACTCCTTGATATTTGTACAAAAAGTCTTTGATGTTTGTACAAAAGTCTTAGATGTTTCTAACAAAGTCTTTGATGTTTCTAACAAACTCTGATCTTTTTAAAAAAATATTTAATATTTCTAACAAAGTATTTAATATTTCTAACAAAGTCTTTGATATTTTTAACAAACTCTTTGATGTTTCTAAAAAAGTCTTTCATGTTTGTACCAAAGTCTTTCATGTTTGTACCAGTCTTTGATATTTCTACTAAGTCTTTGATGTTTCTAATAAAGTCTTTGATGTTTCTAACAAAGTCTGATGTTTTTAACAAACTATTTAATATTTCTAACAAAGTTTTTGATATTTTTAACAAACTCTTTGATGTTTCTAACAAACTCTTTGATGTTTGTACCAAAGTTTTTGATGTTTCTTACATAAGCTTTGATGTTTCTAACAAAGTCTTTGATGTTTCTAACAAACTATTTGTTATTTTTAATAAACTCCTTGATATTTGTACAAAAAGTCTTTGATGTTTGTTCAAAAGTCTTTGATGTTTCTAACAAAGTCTTTGATGTTTGTAACAAGCTCTGATCTTTTTAAAAAAATATTTAATATTTCTAACAAAATATTTAATATTTCTAACAAAGTCTTTGATATTTTTAACAAACTCTTTGATGTTTCTAAAAAAGTCTTTCATGTTTGTACCAAAGTCTTTCATGTTTGTACCAAAGTCTTTGATATTTCTACTAAATGCGTTGATGTTTCTAACAAAGTCTTTGATGTTTCTAACAAAGCCTTTGATGTTTCTAACAAAGTCTTGCATGTTTCTAACAAACTCTGATGTTTTTAACAAACTATTTAATATTTCTAACAAACTCTTTGATGTTTCTAACAAACGCGTTGTTGTTTATAACAAAGTTTTTGATGTTTCTAACAAACACGTTGATGTTTATAACAAAGTTTTTGATGTTTCTAACAAACACGTTGATGTTTCTAACAAACTCTGATGTTTCTAACAAACTATTTATCTTTAATAAACTCCTTGATATTTGTAGCAAAGTCTTTGATGTTTGTACAAAAGTCTTTGATGTTTCTAACAAACTCTGATGTTTTTAACAAACTATTTCATATTTCTAACAAGGTCTTTGATGTTTCTAACAAACTATTTGTTTTTTTTAATAAACTCCTTTATATTTGTACCAAAGGCTTTGATGTTTCTAACAAAGTCTTTGATGTTTCTAACAAATTATTTGTTATTTTTAATAAACTCCTTGATATTTGTACCAAAGTCTCTGATGTTTGTACAAAAGTCTTTGATGTTTGTACCAAAGTCTTTGATGTTTCTAACATAGGCTTTGATGTTTCTAACAAAGTCTTTGATGTTTCTAACAAACTATTTGTTATTTTTAATAAACTCCTTGATATTTGTACAAAAAGTCTTTGATGTTTGTACAAAAGTCTTAGATGTTTCTAACAAAGTCTTTGATGTTTCTAACAAACTCTGATCTTTTTAAAAAAATATTTAATATTTCTAACAAAGTATTTAATATTTCTAACAAAGTCTTTGATATTTTTAACAAACTCTTTGATGTTTCTAAAAAAGTCTTTCATGTTTGTACCAAAGTCTTTCATGTTTGTACCAGTCTTTGATATTTCTACTAAGTCTTTGATGTTTCTAATAAAGTCTTTGATGTTTCTAACAAAGTCTGATGTTTTTAACAAACTATTTAATATTTCTAACAAAGTTTTTGATATTTTTAACAAACTCTTTGATGTTTCTAACAAACTCTTTGATGTTTGTACCAAAGTTTTTGATGTTTCTTACATAAGCTTTGATGTTTCTAACAAAGTCTTTGATGTTTCTAACAAACTATTTGTTATTTTTAATAAACTCCTTGATATTTGTACAAAAAGTCTTTGATGTTTGTTCAAAAGTCTTTGATGTTTCTAACAAAGTCTTTGATGTTTGTAACAAGCTCTGATCTTTTTAAAAAAATATTTAATATTTCTAACAAAGTATTTAATATTTCTAACAAAGTCTTTGATATTTTTAACAAACTCTTTGACGTTTCTAAAAAAGTCTTTCATGTTTGTACCAAAGTCTTTCATGTTTGTACCAAAGTCTTTGATATTTCTACTAAATGCGTTGATGTTTCTAACAAAGTCTTTGATGTTTCTAACAAAGCCTTTGATGTTTCTAACAAAGTCTTGCATGTTTCTAACAAACTCTGATGTTTTTAACAAACTATTTAATATTTCTAACAAACTCTTTGATGTTTCTAACAAACGCGTTGTTGTTTATAACAAAGTTTTTGATGTTTCTAACAAACACGTTGATGTTTATAACAAAGTTTTTGATGTTTCTAACAAACACGTTGATGTTTCTAACAAACTCTGATGTTTCTAACAAACTATTTATCTTTAATAAACTCCTTGATATTTGTAGCAAAGTCTTTGATGTTTGTACAAAAGTCTTTGATGTTTCTAACAAACTCTGATGTTTTTAACAAACTATTTCATATTTCTAACAAGGTCTTTGATGTTTCTAACAAACTATTTGTTTTTTTAATAAACTCCTTTATATTTGTACCAAAGGCTTTGATGTTTCTAACAAAGTCTTTGATGTTTCTAACAAATTATTTGTTATTTTTAATAAACTCCTTGATATTTGTACCAAAGTCTCTGATGTTTGTACAAAAGTCTTTGATGTTTGTACCAAAGTCTTTGATGTTTCTAACATAGGCTTTGATGTTTCTAACAAAGTCTTTGATGTTTCTAACAAACTATTTGTTATTTTTAATAAACTCCTTGATATTTGTACAAAAAGTCTTTGATGTTTGTACAAAAGTCTTAGATGTTTCTAACAAAGTCTTTGATGTTTCTAACAAACTCTGATCTTTTTAGAAAAATATTTAATATTTCTAACAAAGTATTTAATATTTCTAACAAAGTCTTTGATATTTTTAACAAACTCTTTGATGTTTCTAAAAAAGTCTTTCATGTTTGTACCAGTCTTTGATATTTCTACTAAATGCTTTGATGTTTCTAACTAAGTCTTTGATGTTTCTAATAAAGTCTTTGATGTTTCTAACAAAGTCTGATGTTTTTAACAAACTATTTAATATTTCTAACAAAGTTTTTGATATTTTTAACAAACTCTTTGATGTTTCTAACAAACTCTTTGATGTTTGTACCAAAGTTTTTGATGTTTCTTACATAAGCTTTGATGTTTCTAACAAAGTCTTTGATGTTTCTAACAAACTATTTGTTATTTTTAATAAACTCCTTGATATTTGTACAAAAAGTCTTTGATGTTTGTTCAAAAGTCTTTGATGTTTCTAACAAAGTCTTTGATGTTTGTAACAAGCTCTGATCTTTTTAAAAAAATATTTAATATTTCTAACAAAATATTTAATATTTCTAACAAAGTCTTTGATATTTTTAACAAACTCTTTGATGTTTCTAAAAAAGTCTTTCATGTTTGTACCAAAGTCTTTCATGTTTGTACCAGTCTTTGATATTTCTACTAAGTCTTTGATGTTTCTAATAAAGTCTTTGATGTTTCTAACAAAGTCTGATGTTTTTAACAAACTATTTAATATTTCTAACAAAGTTTTTGATATTTTTAACAAACTCTTTGATGTTTCTAACAAACTCTTTGATGTTTGTACCAAAGTTTTTGATGTTTCTTACATAAGCTTTGATGTTTCTAACAAAGTCTTTGATGTTTCTAACAAACTATTTGTTATTTTTAATAAACTCCTTGATATTTGTACAAAAAGTCTTTGATGTTTGTTCAAAAGTCTTTGATGTTTCTAACAAAGTCTTTGATGTTTGTAACAAGCTCTGATCTTTTTAAAAAAATATTTAATATTTCTAACAAAGTATTTAATATTTCTAACAAAGTCTTTGATATTTTTAACAAACTCTTTGACGTTTCTAAAAAAGTCTTTCATGTTTGTACCAAAGTCTTTCATGTTTGTACCAAAGTCTTTGATATTTCTACTAAATGCGTTGATGTTTCTAACAAAGTCTTTGATGTTTCTAACAAAGCCTTTGATGTTTCTAACAAAGTCTTGCATGTTTCTAACAAACTCTGATGTTTTTAACAAACTATTTAATATTTCTAACAAACTCTTTGATGTTTCTAACAAACGCGTTGTTGTTTATAACAAAGTTTTTGATGTTTCTAACAAACACGTTGATGTTTATAACAAAGTTTTTGATGTTTCTAACAAACACGTTGATGTTTCTAACAAACTCTGATGTTTCTAACAAACTATTTATCTTTAATAAACTCCTTGATATTTGTAGCAAAGTCTTTGATGTTTGTACAAAAGTCTTTGATGTTTCTAACAAACTCTGATGTTTTTAACAAACTATTTCATATTTCTAACAAGGTCTTTGATGTTTCTAACAAACTATTTGTTTTTTTAATAAACTCCTTTATATTTGTACCAAAGGCTTTGATGTTTCTAACAAAGTCTTTGATGTTTCTAACAAATTATTTGTTATTTTTAATAAACTCCTTGATATTTGTACCAAAGTCTCTGATGTTTGTACAAAAGTCTTTGATGTTTGTACCAAAGTCTTTGATGTTTCTAACATAGGCTTTGATGTTTCTAACAAAGTCTTTGATGTTTCTAACAAACTATTTGTTATTTTTAATAAACTCCTTGATATTTGTACAAAAAGTCTTTGATGTTTGTACAAAAGTCTTAGATGTTTCTAACAAAGTCTTTGATGTTTCTAACAAACTCTGATATTTTTAGAAAAATATTTAATATTTCTAACAAAGTATTTAATATTTCTAACAAAGTCTTTGATATTTTTAACAAACTCTTTGATGTTTCTAAAAAAGTCTTTCATGTTTGTACCAGTCTTTGATATTTCTACTAAATGCTTTGATGTTTCTAACTAAGTCTTTGATGTTTCTAATAAAGTCTTTGATGTTTCTAACAAAGTCTGATGTTTTTAACAAACTATTTAATATTTCTAACAAAGTTTTTGATATTTTTAACAAACTCTTTGATGTTTGTACCAAAGTTTTTGATGTTTCTTACATAAGCTTTGATGTTTCTAACAAAGTCTTTGATGTTTCTAACAAACTATTTGTTATTTTTAATAAACTCCTTGATATTTGTACAAAAAGTCTTTGATGTTTGTTCAAAAGTCTTTGATGTTTCTAACAAAGTCTTTGATGTTTGTAACAAGCTCTGATCTTTTTAAAAAAATATTTAATATTTCTAACAAAATATTTAATATTTCTAACAAAGTCTTTGATATTTTTAACAAACTCTTTGATGTTTCTAAAAAAGTCTTTCATGTTTGTACCAAAGTCTTTCATGTTTGTACCAAAGTCTTTGATATTTCTACTAAATGCGTTGATGTTTCTAACAAAGTCTTTGATGTTTCTAACAAAGCCTTTGATGTTTCTAACAAAGTCTTGCATGTTTCTAATAAAGTCTTTGATGTTTCTAACAAAGTCTGATGTTTTTAACAAACTATTTAATATTTCTAACAAAGTTTTTGATATTTTTAACAAACTCTTTGATGTTTCTAACAAACTCTTTGATGTTTGTACCAAAGTTTTTGATGTTTCTTACATAAGCTTTGATGTTTCTAACAAAGTCTTTGATGTTTCTAACAAACTATTTGTTATTTTTAATAAACTCCTTGATATTTGTACAAAAAGACTTTGATGTTTGTTCAAAAGTCTTTGATGTTCTAACAAAGTCTTTGATGTTTGTAACAAGCTCTGATCTTTTTAAAAAAATATTTAATATTTCTAACAAAGTATTTAATATTTCTAACAAAGTCTTTGATATTTTTAACAAACTCTTTGATGTTTCTAAAAAAGTCTTTCATGTTTGTACCAAAGTCTTTCATGTTTGTACCAAAGTCTTTGATATTTCTACTAAATGCGTTGATGTTTCTAACAAAGTCTTTGATGTTTCTAACAAAGCCTTTGATGTTTCTAACAAAGTCTTGCATGTTTCTAACAAACTCTGATGTTTTTAACAAACTATTTAATATTTCTAACAAACTCTTTGATGTTTCTAACAAACGCGTTGTTGTTTATAACAAAGTTTTTGATGTTTCTAACAAACACGTTGATGTTTATAACAAAGTTTTTGATGTTTCTAACAAACACGTTGATGTTTCTAACAAACTCTGATGTTTCTAACAAACTATTTATCTTTAATAAACTCCTTGATATTTGTAGCAAAGTCTTTGATGTTTGTACAAAAGTCTTTGATGTTTCTAACAAACTCTGATGTTTTTAACAAACTATTTCATATTTCTAACAAGGTCTTTGATGTTTCTAACAAACTATTTGTTTTTTTTAATAAACTCCTTTATATTTGTAACAAAGGCTTTGATGTTTCTAACAAAGTCTTTGATGTTTCTAACAAATTATTTGTTATTTTTAATAAACTCCTTGATATTTCTACCAAAGTCTCTGATGTTTGTACAAAAGTCTTTGATGTTTGTACAAAAGTCTTAGATGTTTCTAACAAAGTCTTTGATGTTTCTAACAAACTCTGATCTTTTTAGAAAAATATTTAATATTTCTAACAAAGTATTTAATATTTCTAACAAAGTCTTTGATATTTTTAACAAACTCTTTGATGTTTCTAAAAAAGTCTTTCATGTTTGTACCAAAGTCTTTCATGTTTGTACCAAAGTCTTTGATATTTCTACTAAATGCGTTGATGTTTCTAACAAAGTCTTTGATGTTTCTATCAAAGCCTTTGATGTTTCTAACAAAGTCTTGCATGTTTCTAACAAACTCTGATGTTTTTAACAAACTATTTAATATTTCTAACACACTCTTTGATGTTTCTAACAAACGCGTTGTTGTTTATAACAAAGTTTTTGATGTTTCTAACAAACACGTTGATGTTTATAACAAAGTTTTTGATGTTTCTAACAAACACGTTGATGTTTCTAACAAACTCTGATGTTTCTAACAAACTATTTATCTTTAATAAACTCCTTGATATTTGTAGCAAAGTCTTTGATGTTTGTACAAAAGTCTTTGATGTTTCTAACAAACTCTGATGTTTTTAACAAACTATTTCATATTTCTAACAAGGTCTTTGATGTTTCTAACAAACTATTTGTTTTTTTTAATAAACTCCTTTATATTTGTAACAAAGGCTTTGATGTTTCTAACAAAGTCTTTGATGTTTCTAACAAATTATTTGTTATTTTTAATAAACTCCTTGATATTTCTACCAAAGTCTCTGATGTTTGTACAAAAGTCTTTGATGTTTGTACCAAAGTCTTTGATGTTTCTAACATAGGCTTTGATGTTTCTAACAAAGTCTTTGATGTTTCTAACAAACTATTTGTTATTTTTAATAAACTCCTTGATATTTGTACAAAAAGTCTTTGATGTTTGTACAAAAGTCTTAGATGTTTCTAACAAAGTCTTTGATGTTTCTAACAAACTCTGATCTTTTTAGAAAAATATTTAATATTTCTAACAAAGTATTTAATATTTCTAACAAAGTCTTTGATATTTTTAACAAACTCTTTGATGTTTCTAAAAAAGTCTTTCATGTTTGTACCAAAGTCTTTCATGTTTGTACCAGTCTTTGATATTTCTACTAAATGCTTTGATGTTTCAAACTAAGTCTTTGATGTTTCTAATAAAGTCTTTGATGTTTCTAACAAAGTCTGATGTTTTTAACAAACTATTTAATATTTCTAACAAAGTTTTTGATATTTTTAACAAACTCTTTGATGTTTCTAACAAACTCTTTGATGTTTGTACCAAAGTTTTTGATGTTTCTTACATAAGCTTTGATGTTTCTAACAAAGTCTTTGATGTTTCTAACAAAGTATTTGATGTTTCTAACAAACTCTGATCTTTTTAAAAAAATATTTAATATTTCTAACAAAGTATTTAATATTTCTAACAAAGTCTTTGATATTTTTAACAAACTCTTTGATGTTTCTAAAAAAGTCTTTCATGTTTGTACCAAAGTCTTTCATGTTTGTACCAGTCTTTGATATTTCTACTAAGTCTTTGATGTTTCTAATAAAGTCTTTGATGTTTCTAACAAAGTCTGATGTTTTTAACAAACTATTTAATATTTCTAACAAAGTTTTTGATATTTTTAACAAACTCTTTGATGTTTCTAACAAACTCTTTGATGTTTGTACCAAAGTTTTTGATGTTTCTTACATAAGCTTTGATGTTTCTAACAAAGTCTTTGATGTTTCTAACAAACTATTTGTTATTTTTAATAAACTCCTTGATATTTGTACAAAAAGACTTTGATGTTTGTTCAAAAGTCTTTGATGTTTCTAACAAAGTCTTTGATGTTTGTAACAAGCTCTGATCTTTTTAAAAAAATATTTAATATTTCTAACAAAGTCTTTGATATTTTTAACAAACTCTTTGATGTTTCTAAAAAAGTCTTTCATGTTTGTACCAAAGTCTTTCATGTTTGTACCAGTCTTTGATATTTCTACTAAATGCTTTGATGTTTCAAACTAAGTCTTTGATGTTTCTAATAAAGTCTTTGATGTTTCTAACAAAGTCTGATGTTTTTAACAAACTATTTAATATTTCTAACAAAGTTTTTGATATTTTTAACAAACTCTTTGATGTTTCTAACAAACTCTTTGATGTTTGTACCAAAGTCTTTGATGTTTCTAACAAAGTATTTGTTATTTTTAATAAACTCCTTGATATTTGTACAAAAAGTCTTTGATGTTTGTTCAAAAGTCTTTGATGTTTCTAACAAAGTCTTTGATGTTTGTAACAAGCTCTGATCTTTTTAAAAAAATATTTAATATTTCTAACAAAATATTTAATATTTCTAACAAAGTCTTTGATATTTTTAACAAACTCTTTGATGTTTCTAAAAAAGTCTTTCATGTTTGTACCAAAGTCTTTCATGTTTGTACCAAAGTCTTTGATATTTCTACTAAATGCGTTGATGTTTCTAACAAAGTCTTTGATGTTTCTAACAAAGCCTTTGATGTTTCTAACAAAGTCTTGCATGTTTCTAACAAACTCTGATGTTTTTAACAAACTATTTAATATTTCTAACAAAGTCTTTGATGTTTCTAACAAACGCGTTGTTGTTTATAACAAAGTTTTTGATGTTTCTAACAAACACGTTGATGTTTATAACAAAGTTTTTGATGTTTCTAACAAACACGTTGATGTTTCTAACAAACTCTGATGTTTTTAACAAACTATTTATCTTTAATAAACTCCTTGATATTTGTAGCAAAGTCTTTGATGTTTGTACAAAAGTCTTTGATGTTTCTAACAAACTCTGATGTTTTTAACAAACTATTTCATATTTCTAACAAGGTCTTTGATGTTTCTAACAAACTATTTGTTTTTTTTAATAAACTCCTTTATATTTGTACCAAAGGCTTTGATGTTTCTAACAAAGTCTTTGATGTTTCTAACAAATTATTTGTTATTTTTAATAAACTCCTTGATATTTTTACCAAAGTCTCTGATGTTTGTACAAAAGTCTTTGATGTTTGTACCAAAGTCTTTGATGTTTCTAACATAGGCTTTGATGTTTCTAACAAAGTCTTTGATGTTTCTAACAAACTATTTGTTATTTTTAATAAACTCCTTGATATTTGTACAAAAAGTCTTTGATGTTTGTACAAAAGTCTTAGATGTTTCTAACAAAGTCTTTGATGTTTCTAACAAACTCTGATCTTTTTAAAAAAATATTTAATATTTCTAACAAAGTATTTAATATTTCTAACAAAGTCTTTGATATTTTTAACAAACTCTTTGATGTTTCTAAAAAAGTCTTTCATGTTTGTACCAAAGTCTTTCATGTTTGTACCAGTCTTTGATATTTCTACTAAGTCTTTGATGTTTCTAATAAAGTCTTTGATGTTTCTAACAAAGTCTGATGTTTTTAACAAACTATTTAATATTTCTAACAAAGTTTTTGATATTTTTAACAAACTCTTTGATGTTTCTAACAAACTCTTTGATGTTTGTACCAAAGTTTTTGATGTTTCTTACATAAGCTTTGATGTTTCTAACAAAGTCTTTGATGTTTCTAACAAACTATTTGTTATTTTTAATAAACTCCTTGATATTTGTACAAAAAGTCTTTGATGTTTGTTCAAAAGTCTTTGATGTTTCTAACAAAGTCTTTGATGTTTGTAACAAGCTCTGATCTTTTTAAAAAAATATTTAATATTTCTAACAAAATATTTAATATTTCTAACAAAGTCTTTGATATTTTTAACAAACTCTTTGATGTTTCTAAAAAAGTCTTTCATGTTTGTACCAAAGTCTTTCATGTTTGTACCAAAGTCTTTGATATTTCTACTAAATGCGTTGATGTTTCTAACAAAGTCTTTGATGTTTCTAACAAAGCCTTTGATGTTTCTAACAAAGTCTTGCATGTTTCTAATAAAGTCTTTGATGTTTCTAACAAAGTCTGATGTTTTTAACAAACTATTTAATATTTCTAACAAAGTTTTTGATATTTTTAACAAACTCTTTGATGTTTCTAACAAACTCTTTGATGTTTGTACCAAAGTTTTTGATGTTTCTTACATAAGCTTTGATGTTTCTAACAAAGTCTTTGATGTTTCTAACAAACTATTTGTTATTTTTAATAAACTCCTTGATATTTGTACAAAAAGTCTTTGATGTTTGTTCAAAAGTCTTTGATGTTCTAACAAAGTCTTTGATGTTTGTAACAAGCTCTGATCTTTTTAAAAAAATATTTAATATTTCTAACAAAGTATTTAATATTTCTAACAAAGTCTTTGATATTTTTAACAAACTCTTTGATGTTTCTAAAAAAGTCTTTCATGTTTGTACCAAAGTCTTTCATGTTTGTACCAAAGTCTTTGATATTTCTACTAAATGCGTTGATGTTTCTAACAAAGTCTTTGATGTTTCTAACAAAGCCTTTGATGTTTCTAACAAAGTCTTGCATGTTTCTAACAAACTCTGATGTTTTTAACAAACTATTTAATATTTCTAACAAACTCTTTGATGTTTCTAACAAACGCGTTGTTGTTTATAACAAAGTTTTTGATGTTTCTAACAAACACGTTGATGTTTATAACAAAGTTTTTGATGTTTCTAACAAACACGTTGATGTTTCTAACAAACTCTGATGTTTCTAACAAACTATTTATCTTTAATAAACTCCTTGATATTTGTAGCAAAGTCTTTGATGTTTGTACAAAAGTCTTTGATGTTTCTAACAAACTCTGATGTTTTTAACAAACTATTTCATATTTCTAACAAGGTCTTTGATGTTTCTAACAAACTATTTGTTTTTTTTAATAAACTCCTTTATATTTGTAACAAAGGCTTTGATGTTTCTAACAAAGTCTTTGATGTTTCTAACAAATTATTTGTTATTTTTAATAAACTCCTTGATATTTCTACCAAAGTCTCTGATGTTTGTACAAAAGTCTTTGATGTTTGTACAAAAGTCTTAGATGTTTCTAACAAAGTCTTTGATGTTTCTAACAAACTCTGATCTTTTTAGAAAAATATTTAATATTTCTAACAAAGTATTTAATATTTCTAACAAAGTCTTTGATATTTTTAACAAACTCTTTGATGTTTCTAAAAAAGTCTTTCATGTTTGTACCAAAGTCTTTCATGTTTGTACCAGTCTTTGATATTTCTACTAAATGCTTTGATGTTTCAAACTAAGTCTTTGATGTTTCTAATAAAGTCTTTGATGTTTCTAACAAAGTCTGATGTTTTTAACAAACTATTTAATATTTCTAACAAAGTTTTTGATATTTTTAACAAACTCTTTGATGTTTCTAACAAACTCTTTGATGTTTGTACCAAAGTTTTTGATGTTTCTTACATAAGCTTTGATGTTTCTAACAAAGTCTTTGATGTTTCTAACAAACTATTTGTTATTTTTAATAAACTCCTTGATATTTGTACAAAAAGTCTTTGATGTTTGTTCAAAAGTCTTTGATGTTTCTAACAAAGTCTTTGATGTTTGTAACAAGCTCTGATCTTTTTAAAAAAATATTTAATATTTCTAACAAAATATTTAATATTTCTAACAAAGTCTTTGATATTTTTAACAAACTCTTTGATGTTTCTAAAAAAGTCTTTCATGTTTGTACCAAAGTCTTTCATGTTTGTACCAAAGTCTTTGATATTTCTACTAAATGCGTTGATGTTTCTAACAAAGTCTTTGATGTTTCTAACAAAGCCTTTGATGTTTCTAACAAAGTCTTGCATGTTTCTAACAAACTCTGATGTTTTTAACAAACTATTTAATATTTCTAACAAAGTCTTTGATGTTTCTAACAAACGCGTTGTTGTTTATAACAAAGTTTTTGATGTTTCTAACAAACACGTTGATGTTTATAACAAAGTTTTTGATGTTTCTAACAAACACGTTGATGTTTCTAACAAACTCTGATGTTTTTAACAAACTATTTATCTTTAATAAACTCCTTGATATTTGTAGCAAAGTCTTTGATGTTTGTACAAAAGTCTTTGATGTTTCTAACAAACTCTGATGTTTTTAACAAACTATTTCATATTTCTAACAAGGTCTTTGATGTTTCTAACAAACTATTTGTTTTTTTTAATAAACTCCTTTATATTTGTACCAAAGGCTTTGATGTTTCTAACAAAGTCTTTGATGTTTCTAACAAATTATTTGTTATTTTTAATAAACTCCTTGATATTTGTACCAAAGTCTCTGATGTTTGTACAAAAGTCTTTGATGTTTGTACCAAAGTCTTTGATGTTTCTAACATAGGCTTTGATGTTTCTAACAAAGTCTTTGATGTTTCTAACAAACTATTTGTTATTTTTAATAAACTCCTTGATATTTGTACAAAAAGTCTTTGATGTTTGTACAAAAGTCTTAGATGTTTCTAACAAAGTCTTTGATGTTTCTAACAAACTCTGATCTTTTTAAAAAAATATTTAATATTTCTAACAAAGTATTTAATATTTCTAACAAAGTCTTTGATATTTTTAACAAACTCTTTGATGTTTCTAAAAAAGTCTTTCATGTTTGTACCAAAGTCTTTCATGTTTGTACCAGTCTTTGATATTTCTACTAAGTCTTTGATGTTTCTAATAAAGTCTTTGATGTTTCTAACAAAGTCTGATGTTTTTAACAAACTATTTAATATTTCTAACAAAGTTTTTGATATTTTTAACAAACTCTTTGATGTTTCTAACAAACTCTTTGATGTTTGTACCAAAGTTTTTGATGTTTCTTACATAAGCTTTGATGTTTCTAACAAAGTCTTTGATGTTTCTAACAAACTATTTGTTATTTTTAATAAACTCCTTGATATTTGTACAAAAAGTCTTTGATGTTTGTTCAAAAGTCTTTGATGTTTCTAACAAAGTCTTTGATGTTTGTAACAAGCTCTGATCTTTTTAAAAAAATATTTAATATTTCTAACAAAATATTTAATATTTCTAACAAAGTCTTTGATATTTTTAACAAACTCTTTGATGTTTCTAAAAAAGTCTTTCATGTTTGTACCAAAGTCTTTCATGTTTGTACCAAAGTCTTTGATATTTCTACTAAATGCGTTGATGTTTCTAACAAAGTCTTTGATGTTTCTAACAAAGCCTTTGATGTTTCTAACAAAGTCTTGCATGTTTCTAATAAAGTCTTTGATGTTTCTAACAAAGTCTGATGTTTTTAACAAACTATTTAATATTTCTAACAAAGTTTTTGATATTTTTAACAAACTCTTTGATGTTTCTAACAAACTCTTTGATGTTTGTACCAAAGTTTTTGATGTTTCTTACATAAGCTTTGATGTTTCTAACAAAGTCTTTGATGTTTCTAACAAACTATTTGTTATTTTTAATAAACTCCTTGACATTTGTACAAAAAGTCTTTGATGTTTGTTCAAAAGTCTTTGATGTTCTAACAAAGTCTTTGATGTTTGTAACAAGCTCTGATCTTTTTAAAAAAATATTTAATATTTCTAACAAAGTATTTAATATTTCTAACAAAGTCTTTGATATTTTTAACAAACTCTTTGATGTTTCTAAAAAAGTCTTTCATGTTTGTACCAAAGTCTTTCATGTTTGTACCAAAGTCTTTGATATTTCTACTAAATGCGTTGATGTTTCTAACAAAGTCTTTGATGTTTCTAACAAAGCCTTTGATGTTTCTAACAAAGTCTTGCATGTTTCTAACAAACTCTGATGTTTTTAACAAACTATTTAATATTTCTAACAAACTCTTTGATGTTTCTAACAAACGCGTTGTTGTTTATAACAAAGTTTTTGATGTTTCTAACAAACACGTTGATGTTTATAACAAAGTTTTTGATGTTTCTAACAAACACGTTGATGTTTCTAACAAACTCTGATGTTTCTAACAAACTATTTATCTTTAATAAACTCCTTGATATTTGTAGCAAAGTCTTTGATGTTTGTACAAAAGTCTTTGATGTTTCTAACAAACTCTGATGTTTTTAACAAACTATTTCATATTTCTAACAAGGTCTTTGATGTTTCTAACAAACTATTTGTTTTTTTTAATAAACTCCTTTATATTTGTAACAAAGGCTTTGATGTTTCTAACAAAGTCTTTGATGTTTCTAACAAATTATTTGTTATTTTTAATAAACTCCTTGATATTTCTACCAAAGTCTCTGATGTTTGTACAAAAGTCTTTGATGTTTGTACAAAAGTCTTAGATGTTTCTAACAAAGTCTTTGATGTTTCTAACAAACTCTGATCTTTTTAGAAAAATATTTAATATTTCTAACAAAGTATTTAATATTTCTAACAAAGTCTTTGATATTTTTAACAAACTCTTTGATGTTTCTAAAAAAGTCTTTCATGTTTGTACCAAAGTCTTTCATGTTTGTACCAGTCTTTGATATTTCTACTAAATGCTTTGATGTTTCAAACTAAGTCTTTGATGTTTCTAATAAAGTCTTTGATGTTTCTAACAAAGTCTGATGTTTTTAACAAACTATTTAATATTTCTAACAAAGTTTTTGATATTTTTAACAAACTCTTTGATGTTTCTAACAAACTCTTTGATGTTTGTACCAAAGTTTTTGATGTTTCTTACATAAGCTTTGATGTTTCTAACAAAGTCTTTGATGTTTCTAACAAACTATTTGTTATTTTTAATAAACTCCTTGATATTTGTACAAAAAGTCTTTGATGTTTGTTCAAAAGTCTTTGATGTTCTAACAAAGTCTTTGATGTTTGTAACAAGCTCTGATCTTTTTAAAAAAATATTTAATATTTCTAACAAAGTATTTAATATTTCTAACAAAGTCTTTGATATTTTTAACAAACTCTTTGATGTTTCTAAAAAAGTCTTTCATGTTTGTACCAAAGTCTTTCATGTTTGTACCAAAGTCTTTGATATTTCTACTAAATGCGTTGATGTTTCTAACAAAGTCTTTGATGTTTCTAACAAAGCCTTTGATGTTTCTAACAAAGTCTTGCATGTTTCTAACAAACTCTGATGTTTTTAACAAACTATTTAATATTTCTAACAAACTCTTTGATGTTTCTAACAAACGCGTTGTTGTTTATAACAAAGTTTTTGATGTTTCTAACAAACACGTTGATGTTTATAACAAAGTTTTTGATGTTTCTAACAAACACGTTGATGTTTCTAACAAACTCTGATGTTTCTAACAAACTATTTATCTTTAATAAACTCCTTGATATTTGTAGCAAAGTCTTTGATGTTTGTACAAAAGTCTTTGATGTTTCTAACAAACTCTGATGTTTTTAACAAACTATTTCATATTTCTAACAAGGTCTTTGATGTTTCTAACAAACTATTTGTTTTTTTTAATAAACTCCTTTATATTTGTAACAAAGGCTTTGATGTTTCTAACAAAGTCTTTGATGTTTCTAACAAATTATTTGTTATTTTTAATAAACTCCTTGATATTTCTACCAAAGTCTCTGATGTTTGTACAAAAGTCTTTGATGTTTGTAGAAAAGTCTTAGATGTTTCTAACAAAGTCTTTGATGTTTCTAACAAACTCTGATCTTTTTAGAAAAATATTTAATATTTCTAACAAAGTATTTAATATTTCTAACAAAGTCTTTGATATTTTTAACAAACTCTTTGATGTTTCTAAAAAAGTCTTTCATGTTTGTACCAAAGTCTTTCATGTTTGTACCAGTCTTTGATATTTCTACTAAATGCTTTGATGTTTCAAACTAAGTCTTTGATGTTTCTAATAAAGTCTTTGATGTTTCTAACAAAGTCTGATGTTTTTAACAAACTATTTAATATTTCTAACAAAGTTTTTGATATTTTTAACAAACTCTTTGATGTTTCTAACAAACTCTTTGATGTTTGTACCAAAGTTTTTGATGTTTCTTACATAAGCTTTGATGTTTCTAACAAAGTCTTTGATGTTTCTAACAAACTATTTGTTATTTTTAATAAACTCCTTGATATTTGTACAAAAAGTCTTTGATGTTTGTTCAAAAGTCTTTGATGTTCTAACAAAGTCTTTGATGTTTGTAACAAGCTCTGATCTTTTTAAAAAAATATTTAATATTTCTAACAAAGTATTTAATATTTCTAACAAAGTCTTTGATATTTTTAACAAACTCTTTGATGTTTCTAAAAAAGTCTTTCATGTTTGTACCAAAGTCTTTCATGTTTGTACCAAAGTCTTTGATATTTCTACTAAATGCGTTGATGTTTCTAACAAAGTCTTTGATGTTTCTAACAAAGCCTTTGATGTTTCTAACAAAGTCTTGCATGTTTCTAACAAACTCTGATGTTTTTAACAAACTATTTAATATTTCTAACAAACTCTTTGATGTTTCTAACAAACGCGTTGTTGTTTATAACAAAGTTTTTGATGTTTCTAACAAACACGTTGATGTTTATAACAAAGTTTTTGATGTTTCTAACAAACACGTTGATGTTTCTAACAAACTCTGATGTTTCTAACAAACTATTTATCTTTAATAAACTCCTTGATATTTGTAGCAAAGTCTTTGATGTTTGTACAAAAGTCTTTGATGTTTCTAACAAACTCTGATGTTTTTAACAAACTATTTCATATTTCTAACAAGGTCTTTGATGTTTCTAACAAACTATTTGTTTTTTTTAATAAACTCCTTTATATTTGTAACAAAGGCTTTGATGTTTCTAACAAAGTCTTTGATGTTTCTAACAAATTATTTGTTATTTTTAATAAACTCCTTGATATTTCTACAAAGTCTCTGATGTTTGTACAAAAGTCTTTGATGTTTGTACCAAAGTCTTTGATGTTTCTAACATAGGCTTTGATGTTTCTAACAAAGTCTTTGATGTTTCTAACAAACTATTTGTTATTTTTAATAAACTCCTTGATATTTGTACAAAAAGTCTTTGATGTTTGTACAAAAGTCTTAGATGTTTCTAACAAAGTCTTTGATGTTTCTAACAAACTCTGATCTTTTTAGAAAAATATTTAATATTTCTAACAAAGTATTTAATATTTCTAACAAAGTCTTTGATATTTTTAACAAACTCTTTGATGTTTCTAAAAAAGTCTTTCATGTTTGTACCAAAGTCTTTCATGTTTGTACCAGTCTTTGATATTTCTACTAAGTCTTTGATGTTTCTAATAAAGTCTTTGATGTTTCTAACAAAGTCTGATGTTTTTAACAAACTATTTAATATTTCTAACAAAGTTTTTGATATTTTTAACAAACTCTTTGATGTTTCTAACAAACTCTTTGATGTTTGTACCAAAGTTTTTGATGTTTCTTACATAAGCTTTGATGTTTCTAACAAAGTCTTTGATGTTTCTAACAAACTATTTGTTATTTTTAATAAACTCCTTGATATTTGTACAAAAAGTCTTTGATGTTTGTTCAAAAGTCTTTGATGTTTCTAACAAAGTCTTTGATGTTTGTAACAAGCTCTGATCTTTTTAAAAAAATATTTAATATTTCTAACAAAATATTTAATATTTCTAACAAAGTCTTTGATATTTTTAACAAACTCTTTGATGTTTCTAAAAAAGTCTTTCATGTTTGTACCAAAGTCTTTCATGTTTGTACCAAAGTCTTTGATATTTCTACTAAATGCGTTGATGTTTCTAACAAAGTCTTTGATGTTTCTAACAAAGCCTTTGATGTTTCTAACAAAGTCTTGCATGTTTCTAACAAACTCTGATGTTTTTAACAAACTATTTAATATTTCTAACAAAGTCTTTGATGTTTCTAACAAACGCGTTGTTGTTTATAACAAAGTTTTTGATGTTTCTAACAAACACGTTGATGTTTATAACAAAGTTTTTGATGTTTCTAACAAACACGTTGATGTTTCTAACAAACTCTGATGTTTTTAACAAACTATTTATCTTTAATAAACTCCTTGATATTTGTAGCAAAGTCTTTGATGTTTGTACAAAAGTCTTTGATGTTTCTAACAAACTCTGATGTTTTTAACAAACTATTTCATATTTCTAACAAGGTCTTTGATGTTTCTAACAAACTATTTGTTTTTTTTAATAAACTCCTTTATATTTGTACCAAAGGCTTTGATGTTTCTAACAAAGTCTTTGATGTTTCTAACAAATTATTTGTTATTTTTAATAAACTCCTTGATATTTGTACCAAAGTCTCTGATGTTTGTACAAAAGTCTTTGATGTTTGTACCAAAGTCTTTGATGTTTCTAACATAGGCTTTGATGTTTCTAACAAAGTCTTTGATGTTTCTAACAAACTATTTGTTATTTTTAATAAACTCCTTGATATTTGTACAAAAAGTCTTTGATGTTTGTACAAAAGTCTTAGATGTTTCTAACAAAGTCTTTGATGTTTCTAACAAACTCTGATCTTTTTAAAAAAATATTTAATATTTCTAACAAAGTATTTAATATTTCTAACAAAGTCTTTGATATTTTTAACAAACTCTTTGATGTTTCTAAAAAAGTCTTTCATGTTTGTACCAAAGTCTTTCATGTTTGTACCAGTCTTTGATATTTCTACTAAGTCTTTGATGTTTCTAATAAAGTCTTTGATGTTTCTAACAAAGTCTGATGTTTTTAACAAACTATTTAATATTTCTAACAAAGTTTTTGATATTTTTAACAAACTCTTTGATGTTTCTAACAAACTCTTTGATGTTTGTACCAAAGTTTTTGATGTTTCTTACATAAGCTTTGATGTTTCTAACAAAGTCTTTGATGTTTCTAACAAACTATTTGTTATTTTTAATAAACTCCTTGATATTTGTACAAAAAGTCTTTGATGTTTGTTCAAAAGTCTTTGATGTTTCTAACAAAGTCTTTGATGTTTGTAACAAGCTCTGATCTTTTTAAAAAAATATTTAATATTTCTAACAAAGTATTTAATATTTCTAACAAAGTCTTTGATATTTTTAACAAACTCTTTGACGTTTCTAAAAAAGTCTTTCATGTTTGTACCAAAGTCTTTCATGTTTGTACCAAAGTCTTTGATATTTCTACTAAATGCGTTGATGTTTCTAACAAAGTCTTTGATGTTTCTAACAAAGCCTTTGATGTTTCTAACAAAGTCTTGCATGTTTCTAACAAACTCTGATGTTTTTAACAAACTATTTAATATTTCTAACAAACTCTTTGATGTTTCTAACAAACGCGTTGTTGTTTATAACAAAGTTTTTGATGTTTCTAACAAACACGTTGATGTTTATAACAAAGTTTTTGATGTTTCTAACAAACACGTTGATGTTTCTAACAAACTCTGATGTTTCTAACAAACTATTTATCTTTAATAAACTCCTTGATATTTGTAGCAAAGTCTTTGATGTTTGTACAAAAGTCTTTGATGTTTCTAACAAACTCTGATGTTTTTAACAAACTATTTCATATTTCTAACAAGGTCTTTGATGTTTCTAACAAACTATTTGTTTTTTTAATAAACTCCTTTATATTTGTACCAAAGGCTTTGATGTTTCTAACAAAGTCTTTGATGTTTCTAACAAATTATTTGTTATTTTTAATAAACTCCTTGATATTTGTACCAAAGTCTCTGATGTTTGTACAAAAGTCTTTGATGTTTGTACCAAAGTCTTTGATGTTTCTAACATAGGCTTTGATGTTTCTAACAAAGTCTCTTATGTTTCTAACAAACTATTTGTTATTTTTAATAAACTCCTTGATATTTGTACAAAAAGTCTTTGATGTTTGTACAAAAGTCTTAGATGTTTCTAACAAAGTCTTTGATATTTTTAACAAACTCTTTGATGTTTCTAAAAAAGTCTTTCATGTTTGTACCAAAGTCTTTCATGTTTGTACCAGTCTTTGATATTTCTACTAAATGCTTTGATGTTTCTAACTAAGTCTTTGATGTTTCTAATAAAGTCTTTGATGTTTCTAACAAAGTCTGATGTTTTTAACAAACTATTTAATATTTCTAACAAAGTTTTTGATATTTTTAACAAACTCTTTGATGTTTCTAACAAACTCTTTGATGTTTGTACCAAAGTTTTTGATGTTTCTTACATAAGCTTTGATGTTTCTAACAAAGTCTTTGATGTTTCTAACAAACTATTTGTTATTTTTAATAAACTCCTTGATATTTGTACAAAAAGTCTTTGATGTTTGTTCAAAAGTCTTTGATGTTTCTAACAAAGTCTTTGATGTTTGTAACAAGCTCTGATCTTTTTAAAAAAATATTTAATATTTCTAACAAAGTCTTTGATATTTTTAACAAACTCTTTGATGTTTCTAAAAAAGTCTTTCATGTTTGTACCAAAGTCTTTCATGTTTGTACCAAAGTCTTTGATATTTCTACTAAATGCGTTGATGTTTCTAACAAAGTCTTTGATGTTTCTAACAAAGCCTTTGATGTTTCTAACAAAGTCTTGCATGTTTCTAACAAACTCTGATGTTTTTAACAAACTATTTAATATTTCTAACAAAGTCTTTGATGTTTCTAACAAACAATTTGTTTTTTTTAATAAACTTCTTGATATTTGTATCAAAGTCTTTGATGTTTCTAACATAGGCTTGTATGTTTCTAACAAAGTCTTTGATGTTTCTAACAAACTATTTGTTATCTTTAATAAACACCTTGATATTTGTACCAAAGTCTTTGATGTTTGTACAAAAGTCTTTGATGTTTCTAACAAAGTCTTTGATGTTTCTAACAAACTGATCTTTTTAGAAAAATATTTAATATTTCTTACAAAGTATTTAATAATTCTAACAAAGTCTTTGATATTTTTAACAAACTCTTTGATGTTTCTAAAAAAGTCTTTCATGTTTGTACCAAAGTCTTTCATGTTTGTACCAGTCTTTGATATTTCTACTAAATGCTTTGATGTTTCTAACTAAGTCTTTGATGTTTCTAATAAAGTCTTTGATGTTTCTAACAAAGTCTGATGTTTTTAACAAACTATTTAATATTTCTAACAAAGTTTTTGATATTTTTAACAAACTCTTTGATGTTTCTAACAAACTCTTTGATGTTTGTACCAGTCTTTGATGTTTCTAACATAAGCTTTGATGTTTCTAACAAAACATTTTTATGTTTGTACCAAAGTCTTTGATGTTTGTACAAAAGTCGTTGATGTTTCTAACAAAGTCTTTGATGTTTCTAACAAACTCTGATGTTTTTAACAAACTATTTAATATTTCTAACAAAGTCTTTCATTTTTTTAACGAAGTCTTTGATGTTTCTAACAAATTATTTGTTATTTTTAATAAACTCCTTGATATTTGTATCAAAGTCTTTGATGTTTCTAACATAGGCTTGTATGTTTCTAACAAAGTCTTTGATGTTTCTAACAAACTATTTGTTATCTTTAATAAACACCTTGATATTTGTACCAAAGTCTTTGATGTTTGTACAAAAGTCTTTGATGTTTCTAACAAACTGATGTTTTTAACAAACTATTTAATATTTCTAACAAAGTCTTTGATGTTTCTAACAAACTATTTGTTTTTTTTAATAAACTCTTTGATATTTGTACCAAAGTCTCTGATGTTTGTACAAAAGTCTGATGTTTGTACAAAAGTCTTTAATGTTTGTACCAAAGTCTTTGATGTTTCTAACAAACGCTTTGATGTTTCTAACAAAACATTTTTATGTTTGTACCAAAGTCTTTGATGTTTGTACCAAAGTCTTTCATGTTTGTACAAAAGTCGTTGATGTTTCTAACAAAGTCTTTGATGTTTCTAACAAATTATTTGTTATTTTTAATAAACTCCTTGATATTTGTACAAAAAGTCTTTGATGTTTGTTCAAAAGTCTTTGATGTTTCTAACAAAGTCTTTGATGTTTCTAACAAGCTCTGATCTTTTTAAAAAAATATTTAATATTTCTAACAAAGTATTTAATATTTCTAACAAAGTCTTTGATATTTTTAACAAACTCTTTGATGTTTCTAAAAAAGTCTTTCATGTTTGTACCAAAGTCTTTCATGTTTGTACCAAAGTCTTTGATATTTCTACTAAATGCGTTGATGTTTCTAACAAAGTCTTTGATGTTTCTAACAAAGCCTTTGATGTTTCTAACAAAGTCTTGCATGTTTCTAACAAACTCTGATATTGGTAACAAACTATTTAATATTTCTAACAAAGTCTTTGATGTTTCTAACAAACAATTTGGTTTTTTTAATAAACTTCTTGATATTTGTATCAAAGTCTTTGATGTTTCTAACATAGGCTTGTATGTTTCTAACAAAGTCTTTGATGTTTCTAACAAACTATTTGTTATCTTTAATAAACACCTTGATATTTGTACCAAAGTCTTTGATGTTTGTACAAAAGTCTTTGATGTTTCTAACAAACTCTGATGTTTTTAACAAACTATTTAATATTTCTAACAAAGTCTTTGATGTTTCTAACAAACAATTTGGTTTTTTTAATAAACTTCTTGATATTTGTATCAAAGTCTTTGATGTTTCTAACATAGGCTTGTATGTTTCTAACAGTCTTTGATGTTTCTAACAAACTATTTGTTATCTTTAATAAACTCCTTGATATTTGTACCAAAGTCTTTGATGTTTGTACAAAGGTCTTTGATGTTTCAAACAAACGCTGATGTTTTTAACAAACTATTTAATATTTCTAACAAAGTCTTTGATGTTTCTAACAAACTATTTGTTTTTTTTAATAAACTCCTTTATATATGTACCAAAGACTTTGATGTTTCTAACAAACTCTTTGATGTTTCTAACAAAATCTTTAATGCTTTTTACAAAGACTTTGATGTTTCTAACAAAGTCTTTGATGTTTGTACCAAAGGCTTTGATGTTTCTAACAAAGTCTTTGATGTTTGTACTAAAGTCTTTGATGTTTCTAACATAGGCTTTGATGTTTCTAACAAAGTCTTTGATGTTTCTAACAGAATATTTGTTATCTTTAATAAAATCCTTGATATTTGTACCAAAGTCTTTGATGTTTGTACGAAAGTCTTTAATGTTTCTAACAAAGTCTTTGATGTTTCTAACAAACTCTGATGTTTTTAACAAACTATTTAATATTTCTAACAAAGTTTTTGATATTTTTAACAAACTCTTTGATGTTTCTAACAAACTCTTTGATGTTTGTACCAAAGTCTTTGATGTTTCTTACATAAGCTTTGATGTTTCTAACAAAGTCTTTGATGTTTCTAACAAAATCTTTGATGTTTCTAACAAACTATTTGTGATTTTTAATAAACTCCTTGATATTTGTACCAAAGTCTCTGATGTTTGTACAAAAGTCTTTGATGTTTGTACCAAAGTCTTTGATGTTTCTAACAAACACGTTGATGTTTCTAACAAACTCTGATGTTTCTAACAAACTATTTGTGGTTTTTAATAAACTCCTTGATATTTGTACCAAAGTATCTGATGTTTGTACAAAAGTATTTGATGTTTCTAACAAAGTCTTTGATGTTTCTAACAAACTCTTTGATGTTTCTAACAAAGGCTATGATGTTTCTAACAACGTCTTTGCTGTTTCTAACAAAGTCTTTGATGCTTCTAACAAACTCTGATGTTTCTAACAAACTATTTGTGGTTTTTAATAAACTCCTTGATATTTGTACCAAAGTATCTGATGCTTGTACAAAAGTATTTGATGTGTCTAACAAAGTATTTGATGTTTCTAACAAAGCTTTGATGTTTCTAACAAAACATTTTTATGTTTGTACCAAAGTCTTTGATGTTTGTACCAAAGTCTTTGATGTTTGTGCAAAAGTCGTTGATGTTTCTAACAAAGTCTTTGATGTTTCTAACAAACTCTGATGTTTTTAACAAACTATTTAATATTTCTGACAAAGTCTTTGATTTTTTTAACGAAGTCTTTTGATGTTTCTAACAAATTATTTGTTATTTTTAATAAACTCCTTGATATTTGTACCAAAGTCTCTGATGTTTGTACAAAAGTCTTTGATGTTTGTACCAAAGTCTTTGTTATTTCTACTAAATGCTTTGATGTTTCTAACAAAGTCTTTGATGTTTCTAACAAAGTCTTTGATGTTTCTAACAAACTCTGATGTTTTTAACAAACTATTTAATATTTCTAACAAAGTCTTTGATGTTTCTAACAAACAATTTGTTTTTTTTAATAAACTCCTTGATATTTGAATCAAAGTCTTTGATGTTTCTTACATAGGCTTGTATGTTTCTAACAAAGTCTTTGATGTTTCTAACAAACTATTTGTTATCTTTAATAAACACCTTGATATTTGTACCAAAGTCTTTGATGTTTGTACAAAAGTCTTTGATGTTTCTAACAAACTTTGATGTTTTTAACAAACTATTTAATATTTCTAACAAAGTCTTTGATGTTTCTAACAAACAATTTGGTTTTTTTAATAAACTTCTTGATATTTGTATCAAAGTCTTTGAAGTTTCTAACATAGGCTTGTATGTTTCTAACAAAGTATTTGATGTTTCTAACAAACTATTTGTTATCTTTAATAAACTCCTTGATATTTGTACCAAAGTCTTTGATGTTTGTACAAAGGTCTTTGATGTTTCAAACAAACGCTGATGTTTTTAACAAACTATTTAATATTTCTAACAAAGTCTTTGATGTTTCTAACAAACTATTTGTTTTTTTTAATAAACTCCTTGATATTTGTACCAAAGTCTCTGATGTTTGTACAAAAATCTTTGATGTTTCTTACATAAGCTTTGATGTTTCTAACAAAGTCTTTGATGTTTCTAACAAAATCTTTGATGTTTCTAACAAACTATTTGTGATTTTTAATAAACTCCTTGATATTTCTACCAAAGTCTCTGATGTTTGTACAAAAGTCTTTGATGTTTGTACCAAAGTCTTTGATGTTTCTAACAAACACGTTGATGTTTCTAACAAACTCTGATGTTTCTAACAAACTATTTGTGGTTTTTAATAAACTCTTTGATATTTGTACCAAAGTATCTGATGTTTGTACAAAAATATTTGATGTTTCTAACAAAGTCTTTGATGTTTCTAACAAACTCTTTGATGTTTCTAACAAAGGCTATGATGTTTCTAACAACGTCTTTGATGTTTCTAACAAAGTCTTTGATGCTTCTAACAAACTCTGATGTTTCTAACTAACTATTTGTGATTTTTAATAAACTCCTTGATATTTGTACCAAAGTTTCTGATGTTTGTACAAAAGTCTCTGATGTTTGTACAAAAGTCTTTGATGTTTCTAACAAACGCTTTGATGTTTCTAACAAAACATTTTTATGTTTGTACCAAAGTCTTTGATGTTTGTACAAAAGTCGTTGATGTTTCCAACAAAGTCTTTGATGTTTCTAACAAACTATTTGTTTTTTTTAATAAACTCCTTTATATTTGTACCAAAGACTTTGATGTTTCTAACAAACTCTTTGATGTTTCTTACAAAATCTTTGATGCTTCTAACAAAGTCTTTGATGTTTGTACCAAAGTGTTTGATGTTTGTACGAAAGGCTTTGATGTTTCTAACAAACTCTGATGTTTTTAACAAACTATTTAATATTTCTAACAAAGTCTTTGATGTTTTTAACAAACTATTTGATGTTTCTAACAAACTGATGTTTCTAACAAAATCTTTGATGTTTCTAACAAACTCTGATATTCTTAACAAAATATTTAATATTTCTAACATACTCTTTGATGTTTCAAACAAACTCTTTGATGTTTGTACCAGTCTTTGATGTTTCTAACATAAGCTTTGATGTTTCTAACAAACTATTTGTTATCTTTAATAAACTCCTTGTATTTTTACCAAAGTCTTTGATGTTTGTACAAAAGTCTTTGATGTTTCTAACAAAGTTTTTGATGTTTCTAACAAACTCTGATGTTTTTAACAAAGTTTTTGATGTTTCTAACAAACTCTGATATTTTTAACAAACTATTTAATATTTCTAAGAAATTTTTTGATATTTTTAAAAAAATCTTTGATGTTTCTAACAAACTCTTTGATGTTTGTACCAAAGTCTTTGATGTTTCTTACATAAGCTTTGATGTTTCTAACAAAGTCTTTGATGTTTCTAACAAAATCTTTGATGTTTCTAACAAACCATTTGTGATTTTTAGTAAACTCCTTGATATTTGTACCAAAGTCCCTGATGTTTGTACAAAAGTCTTTGATGTTTGTACAAAAGTCTTTGATGTTTCTAACAAACACGTTGATGTTTCTAACAAACTCTGATGTTTCTAACAAACTATTTGTGGTTTTTAATAAACTCCTTGATATTTGTACCAAAGTATCTGATGCTTGTACAAAAGTATTTGATGTTTCTAACAAAGTCTTTGATGTTTCTAACAAACTCTGATGTTTCTAACAAACTCTGATGTTTCTAACAAACTATTTGTGGTTTTTAATAAACTCCTTGATATTTGTACCAAAGTCTCTGATGTTTGTACAAAAGTCTCTGATGTTTGTACAAAAGTCTTTAATGTTTGTACCAAAGTCTTTGATGTTTGTACAAAAGTCGTTGATGTTTCTAACAAAGTCTTTGATGTTTCTAACAAACTCTGATGTTTTTAACAAACTATTTATTATTTCTAACAAAGTCTTTGATTTTTTTAACGAAGTCTTTGATGTTTCTAACAAATTATTTGTTATTTTTAATAAACTCCTTGATATTTGTACAAAAAGTCTTTGATGTTTGTTCAAAAGTCTTTGATGTTTCTAACAAAGTCTTTGATGTTTCTAACAAGCTCTGATCTTTTTAAAAAAATATTTAATATTTCTAAAAAAGTATTTAATATTTCTAACAAAGTCTTTGATATTTTTAACAAACTCTTTGATGTTTCTAAAAAAGTCTTTCATGTTTGTACCAAAGTCTTTCATGTTTGTACCAAAGTCTTTGATATTTCTACTAAATGCGTTGATGTTTCTAACAAAGTCTTTGATGTTTCTAACAAAGCCTTTGATGTTTCTAACAAAGTCTTGCATGTTTCTAACAAACTCTGATATTGTTAACAAACTATTTAATATTTCTAACAAAGTCTTTGATGTTTCTAACAAACAATTTGGTTTTTTTAATAAACTTCTTGATATTTGTATCAAAGTCTTTGATGTTTCTAACATAGGCTTGTATGTTTCTAACAAAGTCTTTGATGTTTCTAACAAACTATTTGTTATCTTTAATAAACTCCTTGATATTTGTACCAAAGTCTTTGCTGTTTGTACAAAGGTCTTTGATGTTTCTAACAAACGCTGATGTTTTTAACAAACTATTTAATATTTCTAACAAAGTCTTTGATGTTTCTAACAAACTCTGATTTTTTTAACAAACTCTTTGATGTTTGTACCAAAGTCTTTGATGATTCTTACATAAGCTTTGATGTTTCTAACCAAGTCTTTGATGTTTCTAACAAAATCTTTGATGTTTCTAACAAAATCTTTGATGTTTCTAACAAACTATTTGTGATTTTTAATAAACTCCTTGATATTTGTACCAAAGTCTCTGATGTTTGTACAAAAATCTTTGATGTTTCTTACATAAGCTTTGATGTTTCTAACAAAGTCTTTGATGTTTCTAACAAACTATTTGTGATTTTTAATAAACTCCTTGATATTTGTACCAAAGTCTCTGATGTTTGTACAAAAGTCTTTGATGTTTGTACCAAAGTCTTTGATGTTTCTAACAAACACGTTGATGTTTCTAACAAACTCTGATGTTTCTAACAAACTATTTGTGGTTTTTAATAAACTCCTTGATATTTGTACCAAAGTATCTGATGTTTGTACAAAAGTATTTGATGTTTCTAACAAAGTCTTTGATGTTTCTAACAAACTCTTTGATGTTTCTAACAAAGGCTATGATGTTTCTAACAACGTCTTTGCTGTTTCTAACAAAGTCTTTGATGCTTCTAACAAACTCTGATGTTTCTAACAAACTATTTGTGGTTTTTAATAAACTCCTTGATATTTGTACCAAAGTATCTGATGCTTGTACAAAAGTATTTGATGTGTCTAACAAAGTATTTGATGTTTCTAACAAAGCTTTGATTTTTCTAACAAAACATTTTTATGTTTGTACCAAAGTCTTTGATGTTTGTACCAAAGTCTATGATGTTTGTGCAAAAGTCGTTGATGTTTCTAACAAAGTCTTTGATGTTTCTAACAAACTCTGATGTTTTTAACAAACTATTTAATATTTCTGACAAAGTCTTTGATTTTTTTAACGAAGTCTTTTGATGTTTCTAACAAATTATTTGTTATTTTTAATAAACTCCTTGATATTTGTATCAAAGTCTTTGATGTTTCTAACATAGGCTTGTATGTTTCTAACAAAGTCTTTGATGTTTCTAACAAACTATTTGTTATCTTTAATAAACTCCTTGATATTTGTACCACAGTCTTTGATGTTTGTACAAAGGTCTTTGATGTTTCTAACAAACGCTGATGTTTTTAACAAACTATTTATTATTTCTAACAAACTCTTTGATGTTTCTAACAAACTCTTTGATGTTTGTACCAAAGTCTTTGATGATTCTTACATAAGCTTTGATGTTTCTAACCAAGTCTTTGATGTTTCTAACAAAATCTTTGATGTTTCTAACAAAATCTTTGATGTTTCTAACAAACTATTTGTGATTTTTAATAAACTCCTTGATATTTGTACCAAAGTCTCTGATGTTTGTACAAAAATCTTTGATGTTTCTTACATAAGCTTTGATGTTTCTAACAAAGTCTTTGATGTTTCTAACAAACTATTTGTGATTTTTAATAAACTCCTTGATATTTGTACCAAAGTCTCTGATGTTTGTACAAAAGTCTTTGATGTTTGTACCAAAGTCTTTGATGTTTCTAACAAACACGTTGATGTTTCTAACAAACTCTGATGTTTCTAACAAACTATTTGTGGTTTTTAATAAACTCCTTGATATTTGTACCAAAGTATCTGATGTTTGTACAAAAGTATTTGATGTTTCTAACAAAGTCTTTGATGTTTCTAACAAACTCTTTGATGTTTCTAACAAAGGCTATGATGTTTCTAACAACGTCTTTGATGTTTCTAACAAAGTCTTTGATGCTTCTAACAAACTCTGATGTTTCTAACAAACTATTTGTGGTTTTTAATAAACTCCTTGATATTTGTACCAAAGTATCTGATGCTTGTACAAAAGTATTTGATGTGTCTAACAAAGTATTTGATGTTTCTAACAAAGCTTTGATTTTTCTAACAAAACATTTTTATGTTTGTACCAAAGTCTTTGATGTTTGTACCAAAGTCTATGATGTTTGTGCAAAAGTCGTTGATGTTTCTAACAAAGTCTTTGATGTTTCTAACAAACTCTGATGTTTTTAACAAACTATTTAATATTTCTGACAAAGTCTTTGATTTTTTTAACGAAGTCTTTTGATGTTTCTAACAAATTATTTGTTATTTTTAATAAACTCCTTGATATTTGTATCAAAGTCTTTGATGTTTCTAACATAGGCTTGTATGTTTCTAACAAAGTCTTTGATGTTTCTAACAAACTATTTGTTATCTTTAATAAACTCCTTGATATTTGTACCACAGTCTTTGATGTTTGTACAAAGGTCTTTGATGTTTCTAACAAACGCTGATGTTTTTAACAAACTATTTATTATTTCTAACAAACTCTTTGATGTTTCTAACAAACTCTTTGATGTTTGTACCAAAGTCTTTGATGATTCTTACATAAGCTTTGATGTTTCTAACCAAGTCTTTGATGTTTCTAACAAAATCTTTGATGTTTCTAACAAACTATTTGTGATTTTTAATAAACTCCTTGATATTTGTACCAAAGTCTCTGATGTTTGTACAAAAGTCTTTGATGTTTGTACCAAAGTCTTTGATGTTTCTAACAAACACGTTGATGTTTCTAACAAACTCTGATGTTTCTAACAAACTATTTGTGGTTTTTAATAAACTCCTTGATATTTGTACCAAAGTATCTGATGTTTGTACAAAAGTATTTGATGTTTCTAACAAAGTTTTTGATGTTTCTAACAAACTCTTTGATGTTTCTAACAAAGGCTTTGATGCTTCTAACAAACTCTGATGTTTCTAACAAACTATTTGTGATTTTTAATAAACTCCTTGATATTTGTACCAAAGTCTCTGATGTTTGTACAAAAGTCTCTGATGTTTGTACAAAAGTCTTTGATGTTTGTACCAAAGTCTTTGATGTTTCTAACAAACTCTGATGTTTTTAACAAACTATTTAATATTTCTGACAAAGTCTTTGATTTTTTTAACGAAGTCTTTTGATGTTTCTAACAAATTATTTGTTATTTTTAATAAACTCCTTGATATTTGTATCAAAGTCTTTGATGTTTCTAACATAGGCTTGTATGTTTCTAACAAAGTCTTTGATGTTTCTAACAAACTATTTGTTATCTTTAATAAACTCCTTGATATTTGTACCAAAGTCTTTGATGTTTGTACAAAGGTCTTTGATGTTTCTAACAAACGCTGATGTTTTTAACAAACTATTTAATATTTCTAACAAACTCTTTGATGTTTCTAACAAACTCTTTGATGTTTGTACCAAAGTCTTTGATGATTCTTACATAAGCTTTGATGTTTCTAACCAAGTCTTTGATGTTTCTAACAAAATCTTTGATGTTTCTAACAAACTATTTGTGATTTTTAATAAACTCCTTGATATTTGTACCAAAGTCTCTGATGTTTGTACAAAAGTCTTTGATGTTTGTACCAAAGTCTTTGATGTTTCTAACAAACACGTTGATGTTTCTAACAAACTCTGATGTTTCTAACAAACTATTTGTGGTTTTTAATAAACTCCTTGATATTTGTACCAAAGTATCTGATGTTTGTACAAAAGTATTTGATGTTTCTAACAAAGTTTTTGATGTTTCTAACAAACTCTTTGATGTTTCTAACAAAGGCTTTGATGCTTCTAACAAACTCTGATGTTTCTAACAAACTATTTGTGATTTTTAATAAACTCCTTGATATTTGTACCAAAGTCTCTGATGTTTGTACAAAAGTCTCTGATGTTTGTACAAAAGTCTTTAATGTTTGTACCAAAGTCTTTGATGTTTCTAACAAACGCTTTGATGTTTCTAACAAAACATTTTTATGTTTGTACCAAAGTCTTTGATGTTTGTACCAAAGTCTTTGATGTTGTACAAAAGTCGTTGATGTTTCTAACAAAGTCTTTGATGTTTCTAACAAACTCTGATGTTTTTAACAAACTATTTATTATTTCTAACAAAGTCTTTGATTTTTTTAACGAAGTCTTTGATGTTTCTAACAAATTATTTGTTATTTTTAATAAACTCCTTGATATTTGTACAAAAAGTCTTTGATTTTTGTTCAAAAGTCTTTGATGTTTCTAACAAAGTCTTTGATGTTTCTAACAAGCTCTGATCTTTTTAAAAAAATATTTAATATTTCTAAAAAAGTATTTAATATTTCTAACAAAGTCTTTGATATTTTTAACAAACTCTTTGATGTTTCTAAAAAAGTCTTTCATGTTTGTACCAAAGTCTTTCATGTTTGTACCAAAGTCTTTGATATTTCTACTAAATGCGTTGATGTTTCTAACAAAGTCTTTGATGTTTCTAACAAAGCCTTTGATGTTTCTAACAAAGTCTTGCATGTTTCTAACAAACTCTGATATTGTTAACAAACTATTTAATATTTCTAACAAAGTCTTTGATGTTTCTAACAAACAATTTGGTTTTTTTAATAAACTTCTTGATATTTGTATCAAAGTCTTTGATGTTTCTAACATAGGCTTGTATGTTTCTAACAAAGTCTTTGATGTTTCTAACAAACTATTTGTTATCTTTAATAAACTCCTTGATATTTGTACCAAAGTCTTTGCTGTTTGTACAAAGGTCTTTGATGTTTCTAACAAACGCTGATGTTTTTAACAAACTATTTAATATTTCTAACAAAGTCTTTGATGTTTCTAACAAACTATTTGTTATCTTTAATAAACTCCTTGATATTTGTACCACAGTCTTTGATGTTTGTACAAAGGTCTTTGATGTTTCTAACAAACGCTGATGTTTTTAACAAACTATTTATTATTTCTAACAAACTCTTTGATGTTTCTAACAAACTCTTTGATGTTTGTACCAAAGTCTTTGATGATTCTTACATAAGCTTTGATGTTTCTAACCAAGTCTTTGATGTTTCTAACAAAATCTTTGATGTTTCTAACAAACTATTTGTGATTTTTAATAAACTCCTTGATATTTGTACCAAAGTCTCTGATGTTTGTACAAAAGTCTTTGATGTTTGTACCAAAGTCTTTGATGTTTCTAACAAACACGTTGATGTTTCTAACAAACTCTGATGTTTCTAACAAACTATTTGTGGTTTTTAATAAACTCCTTGATATTTGTACCAAAGTATCTGATGTTTGTACAAAAGTATTTGATGTTTCTAACAAAGTTTTTGATGTTTCTAACAAACTCTTTGATGTTTCTAACAAAGGCTTTGATGCTTCTAACAAACTCTGATGTTTCTAACAAACTATTTGTGATTTTTAATAAACTCCTTGATATTTGTACCAAAGTCTCTGATGTTTGTACAAAAGTCTCTGATGTTTGTACAAAAGTCTTTGATGTTTGTACCAAAGTCTTTGATGTTTCTAACAAACTCTGATGTTTTTAACAAACTATTTAATATTTCTGACAAAGTCTTTGATTTTTTTAACGAAGTCTTTTGATGTTTCTAACAAATTATTTGTTATTTTTAATAAACTCCTTGATATTTGTATCAAAGTCTTTGATGTTTCTAACATAGGCTTGTATGTTTCTAACAAAGTCTTTGATGTTTCTAACAAACTATTTGTTATCTTTAATAAACTCCTTGATATTTGTACCAAAGTCTTTGATGTTTGTACAAAGGTCTTTGATGTTTCTAACAAACGCTGATGTTTTTAACAAACTATTTAATATTTCTAACAAACTCTTTGATGTTTCTAACAAACTCTTTGATGTTTGTACCAAAGTCTTTGATGATTCTTACATAAGCTTTGATGTTTCTAACCAAGTCTTTGATGTTTCTAACAAAATCTTTGATGTTTCTAACAAACTCTTTGTGATTTTTAATAAACTCCTTGATATTTGTACCAAAGTCTCTGATGTTTGTACAAAAGTCTTTGATGTTTGTACCAAAGTCTTTGATGTTTCTAACAAACACGTTGATGTTTCTAACAAACTCTGATGTTTCTAACAAACTATTTGTGGTTTTTAATAAACTCCTTGATATTTGTACCAAAGTATCTGATGTTTGTACAAAAGTATTTGATGTTTCTAACAAAGTTTTTGATGTTTCTAACAAACTCTTTGATGTTTCTAACAAAGGCTTTGATGCTTCTAACAAACTCTGATGTTTCTAACAAACTATTTGTGATTTTTAATAAACTCCTTGATATTTGTACCAAAGTCTCTGATGTTTGTACAAAAGTCTCTGATGTTTGTACAAAAGTCTTTAATGTTTGTACCAAAGTCTTTGATGTTTCTAACAAACGCTTTGATGTTTCTAACAAAACATTTTTATGTTTGTACCAAAGTCTTTGATGTTTGTACCAAAGTCTTTGATGTTGTACAAAAGTCGTTGATGTTTCTAACAAAGTCTTTGATGTTTCTAACAAACTCTGATGTTTTTAACAAACTATTTATTATTTCTAACAAAGTCTTTGATTTTTTTAACGAAGTCTTTGATGTTTCTAACAAATTATTTTTTATTTTTAATAAACTCCTTGATATTTGTACAAAAAGTCTTTGATTTTTGTTCAAAAGTCTTTGATGTTTCTAACAAAGTCTTTGATGTTTCTAACAAGCTCTGATCTTTTTAAAAAAATATTTAATATTTCTAAAAAAGTATTTAATATTTCTAACAAAGTCTTTGATATTTTTAACAAACTCTTTGATGTTTCTAAAAAAGTCTTTCATGTTTGTACCAAAGTCTTTCATGTTTGTACCAAAGTCTTTGATATTTCTACTAAATGCGTTGATGTTTCTAACAAAGTCTTTGATGTTTCTAACAAAGCCTTTGATGTTTCTAACAAAGTCTTGCATGTTTCTAACAAACTCTGATATTGTTAACAAACTATTTAATATTTCTAACAAAGTCTTTGATGTTTCTAACAAACAATTTGGTTTTTTTAATAAACTTCTTGATATTTGTATCAAAGTCTTTGATGTTTCTAACATAGGCTTGTATGTTTCTAACAAAGTCTTTGATGTTTCTAACAAACTATTTGTTATCTTTAATAAACTCCTTGATATTTGTACCAAAGTCTTTGCTGTTTGTACAAAGGTCTTTGATGTTTCTAACAAACGCTGATGTTTTTAACAAACTATTTAATATTTCTAACAAAGTCTTTGATGTTTCTAACAAACTCTGATTTTTTTAACAAACTCTTTGATGTTTGTACCAAAGTCTTTGATGATTCTTACATAAGCTTTGATGTTTCTAACCAAGTCTTTGATGTTTCTAACAAAATCTTTGATGTTTCTAACAAAATCTTTGATGTTTCTAACAAAATCTTTGATGTTTCTAACAAACTATTTGTGATTTTTAATAAACTCCTTGATATTTGTACCAAAGTCTCTGATGTTTGTACAAAAATCTTTGATGTTTCTTACATAAGCTTTGATGTTTCTAACAAAGTCTTTGATGTTTCTAACAAACTATTTGTGATTTTTAATAAACTCCTTGATATTTGTACCAAAGTCTCTGATGTTTGTACAAAAGTCTTTGATGTTTGTACCAAAGTCTTTGATGTTTCTAACAAACACGTTGATGTTTCTAACAAACTCTGATGTTTCTAACAAACTATTTGTGGTTTTTAATAAACTCCTTGATATTTGTACCAAAGTATCTGATGTTTGTACAAAAGTATTTGATGTTTCTAACAAAGTCTTTGATGTTTCTAACAAACTCTTTGATGTTTCTAACAAAGGCTATGATGTTTCTAACAACGTCTTTGCTGTTTCTAACAAAGTCTTTGATGCTTCTAACAAACTCTGATGTTTCTAACAAACTATTTGTGGTTTTTAATAAACTCCTTGATATTTGTACCAAAGTATCTGATGCTTGTACAAAAGTATTTGATGTGTCTAACAAAGTATTTGATGTTTCTAACAAAGCTTTGATGTTTCTAACAAAACATTTTTATGTTTGTACCAAAGTCTTTGATGTTTGTACCAAAGTCTATGATGTTTGTGCAAAAGTCGTTGATGTTTCTAACAAAGTCTTTGATGTTTCTAACAAACTCTGATGTTTTTAACAAACTATTTAATATTTCTGACAAAGTCTTTGATTTTTTTAACGAAGTCTTTTGATGTTTCTAACAAATTATTTGTTATTTTTAATAAACTCCTTGATATTTGTATCAAAGTCTTTGATGTTTCTAACATAGGCTTGTATGTTTCTAACAAAGTCTTTGATGTTTCTAACAAACTATTTGTTATCTTTAATAAACTCCTTGATATTTGTACCACAGTCTTTGATGTTTGTACAAAGGTCTTTGATGTTTCTAACAAACGCTGATGTTTTTAACAAACTATTTATTATTTCTAACAAACTCTTTGATGTTTCTAACAAACTCTTTGATGTTTGTACCAAAGTCTTTGATGATTCTTACATAAGCTTTGATGTTTCTAACCAAGTCTTTGATGTTTCTAACAAAATCTTTGATGTTTCTAACAAACTATTTGTGATTTTTAATAAAATCCTTGATATTTGTACCAAAGTCTTTGATGTTTGTACGAAAGTCTTTAATGTTTCTAACAAAGTCTTTGATGTTTCTAACAAACTCTGATGTTTTTAACAAACTATTTAATATTTCTAACAAAGTTTTTGATATTTTTAACAAACTCTTTGATGTTTCTAACAAACTCTTTGATGTTTGTACCAAAGTCTTTGATGTTTCTTACATAAGCTTTGATGTTTCTAACAAAGTCTTTGATGTTTCTAACAAAATCTTTGATGTTTCTAACAAACTATTTGTGATTTTTAATAAACTCCTTGATATTTGTACCAAAGTCTCTGATGTTTGTACAAAAGTCTTTGATGTTTGTACCAAAGTCTTTGATGTTTCTAACAAACACGTTGATGTTTCTAACAAACTCTGATGTTTCTAACAAACTATTTGTGGTTTTTAATAAACTCCTTGATATTTGTACCAAAGTATCTGATGTTTGTACAAAAGTATTTGATGTTTCTAACAAAGTTTTTGATGTTTCTAACAAACTCTTTGATGTTTCTAACAAAGGCTTTGATGCTTCTAACAAACTCTGATGTTTCTAACAAACTATTTGTGATTTTTAATAAACTCCTTGATATTTGTACCAAAGTCTCTGATGTTTGTACAAAAGTCTCTGATGTTTGTACAAAAGTCTTTAATGTTTGTACCAAAGTCTTTGATGTTTCTAACAAACGCTTTGATGTTTCTAACAAAACATTTTTATGTTTGTACCAAAGTCTTTGATGTTTGTACCAAAGTCTTTGATGTTGTACAAAAGTCGTTGATGTTTCTAACAAAGTCTTTGATGTTTCTAACAAACTCTGATGTTTTTAACAAACTATTTATTATTTCTAACAAAGTCTTTGATTTTTTTAACGAAGTCTTTGATGTTTCTAACAAATTATTTGTTATTTTTAATAAACTCCTTGATATTTGTACAAAAAGTCTTTGATTTTTGTTCAAAAGTCTTTGATGTTTCTAACAAAGTCTTTGATGTTTCTAACAAGCTCTGATCTTTTTAAAAAAATATTTAATATTTCTAAAAAAGTATTTAATATTTCTAACAAAGTCTTTGATATTTTTAACAAACTCTTTGATGTTTCTAAAAAAGTCTTTCATGTTTGTACCAAAGTCTTTCATGTTTGTACCAAAGTCTTTGATATTTCTTCTAAATGCGTTGATGTTTCTAACAAAGTCTTTGATGTTTCTAACAAAGCCTTTGATGTTTCTAACAAAGTCTTGCATGTTTCTAACAAACTCTGATATTGTTAACAAACTATTTAATATTTCTAACAAAGTCTTTGATGTTTCTAACAAACAATTTGGTTTTTTTAATAAACTTCTTGATATTTGTATCAAAGTCTTTGATGTTTCTAACATAGGCTTGTATGTTTCTAACAAAGTCTTTGATGTTTCTAACAAACTATTTGTTATCTTTAATAAACTCCTTGATATTTGTACCAAAGTCTTTGCTGTTTGTACAAAGGTCTTTGATGTTTCTAACAAACGCTGATGTTTTTAACAAACTATTTAATATTTCTAACAAAGTCTTTGATGTTTCTAACAAACTCTGATTTTTTTAACAAACTCTTTGATGTTTGTACCAAAGTCTTTGATGATTCTTACATAAGCTTTGATGTTTCTAACCAAGTCTTTGATGTTTCTAACAAAATCTTTGATGTTTCTAACAAAATCTTTGATGTTTCTAACAAACTATTTGTGATTTTTAATAAACTCCTTGATATTTGTACCAAAGTCTCTGATGTTTGTACAAAAATCTTTGATGTTTCTTACATAAGCTTTGATGTTTCTAACAAAGTCTTTGATGTTTCTAACAAACTATTTGTGATTTTTAATAAACTCCTTGATATTTGTACCAAAGTCTCTGATGTTTGTACAAAAGTCTTTGATGTTTGTACCAAAGTCTTTGATGTTTCTAACAAACACGTTGATGTTTCTAACAAACTCTGATGTTTCTAACAAACTATTTGTGGTTTTTAATAAACTCCTTGATATTTGTACCAAAGTATCTGATGTTTGTACAAAAGTATTTGATGTTTCTAACAAAGTCTTTGATGTTTCTAACAAACTCTTTGATGTTTCTAACAAAGGCTATGATGTTTCTAACAAAGTCTTTGATGTTTCTAACAAACTATTTGTTATCTTTAATAAACTCCTTGATATTTGTACCACAGTCTTTGATGTTTGTACAAAGGTCTTTGATGTTTCTAACAAACGCTGATGTTTTTAACAAACTATTTATTATTTCTAACAAACTCTTTGATGTTTCTAACAAACTCTTTGATGTTTGTACCAAAGTCTTTGATGATTCTTACATAAGCTTTGATGTTTCTAACCAAGTCTTTGATGTTTCTAACAAAATCTTTGATGTTTCTAACAAACTATTTGTGATTTTTAATAAAATCCTTGATATTTGTACCAAAGTCTTTGATGTTTGTACGAAAGTCTTTAATGTTTCTAACAAAGTCTTTGATGTTTCTAACAAACTCTGATGTTTTTAACAAACTATTTAATATTTCTAACAAAGTTTTTGATATTTTTAACAAACTCTTTGATGTTTCTAACAAACTCTTTGATGTTTGTACCAAAGTCTTTGATGTTTCTTACATAAGCTTTGATGTTTCTAACAAAGTCTTTGATGTTTCTAACAAAATCTTTGATGTTTCTAACAAACTATTTGTGATTTTTAATAAACTCCTTGATATTTGTACCAAAGTCTCTGATGTTTGTACAAAAGTCTTTGATGTTTGTACCAAAGTCTTTGATGTTTCTAACAAACACGTTGATGTTTCTAACAAACTCTGATGTTTCTAACAAACTATTTGTGGTTTTTAATAAACTCCTTGATATTTGTACCAAAGTATCTGATGTTTGTACAAAAGTATTTGATGTTTCTAACAAAGTCTTTGATGTTTCTAACAAACTCTTTGATGTTTCTAACAAAGGCTATGATGTTTCTAACAACGTCTTTGCTGTTTCTAACAAAGTCTTTGATGCTTCTAACAAACTCTGATGTTTCTAACAAACTATTTGTGGTTTTTAATAAACTCCTTGATATTTGTACCAAAGTATCTGATGCTTGTACAAAAGTATTTGATGTGTCTAACAAAGTATTTGATGTTTCTAACAAAGCTTTGATGTTTCTAACAAAACATTTTTATGTTTGTACCAAATTCTTTGATGTTTGTACCAAAGTCTTTGATGTTTGTGCAAAAGTCGTTGATGTTTCTAACAAAGTCTTTGATGTTTCTAACAAACTCTGATGTTTTTAACAAACTATTTAATATTTCTGACAAAGTCTTTGATTTTTTTAACGAAGTCTTTTGATGTTTCTAACAAATTATTTGTTATTTTTAATAAACTCCTTGATATTTGTACCAAAGTCTCTGATGTTTGTACAAAAGTCTTTGATGTTTGTACCAAAGTCTTTGTTATTTCTACTAAATGCTTTGATGTTTCTAACAAAGTCTTTGATGTTTCTAACAAAGTCTTTGATGTTTCTAACAAACTCTGATGTTTTTAACAAACTATTTAATATTTCTAACAAAGTCTTTGATGTTTCTAACAAACAATTTGTTTTTTTTAATAAACTCCTTGATATTTGAATCAAAGTCTTTGATGTTTCTTACATAGGCTTGTATGTTTCTAACAAAGTCTTTGATGTTTCTAACAAACTATTTGTTATCTTTAATAAACACCTTGATATTTGTACCAAAGTCTTTGATGTTTGTACAAAAGTCTTTGATGTTTCTAACAAACTTTGATGTTTTTAACAAACTATTTAATATTTCTAACAAAGTCTTTGATGTTTCTAACAAACAATTTGGTTTTTTTAATAAACTTCTTGATATTTGTATCAAAGTCTTTGAAGTTTCTAACATAGGCTTGTATGTTTCTAACAAAGTATTTGATGTTTCTAACAAACTATTTGTTATCTTTAATAAACTCCTTGATATTTGTACCAAAGTCTTTGATGTTTGTACAAAGGTCTTTGATGTTTCAAACAAACGCTGATGTTTTTAACAAACTATTTAATATTTCTAACAAAGTCTTTGATGTTTCTAACAAACTATTTGTTTTTTTTAATAAACTCCTTTATATTTGTACCAAAGGCTTTGATGTTTCTAACAAAGTCTTTGATGTTTCTAACAAATTATTTGTTATTTTTAATAAACTCCTTGATATTTGTACCAAAGTCTCTGATGTTTGTACAAAAATCTTTGATGTTTCTTACATAAGCTTTGATGTTTCTAACAAAGTCTTTGATGTTTCTAACAAAATCTTTGATGTTTCTAACAAACTATTTGTGATTTTTAATAAACTCCTTGATATTTCTACCAAAGTCTCTGATGTTTGTACAAAAGTCTTTGATGTTTGTACCAAAGTCTTTGATGTTTCTAACAAACACGTTGATGTTTCTAACAAACTCTGATGTTTCTAACAAACTATTTGTGGTTTTTAATAAACTCTTTGATATTTGTACCAAAGTATCTGATGTTTGTACAAAAATATTTGATGTTTCTAACAAAGTCTTTGATGTTTCTAACAAACTCTTTGATGTTTCTAACAAAGGCTATGATGTTTCTAACAACGTCTTTGATGTTTCTAACAAAGTCTTTGATGCTTCTAACAAACTCTGATGTTTCTAACTAACTATTTGTGATTTTTAATAAACTCCTTGATATTTGTACCAAAGTTTCTGATGTTTGTACAAAAGTCTCTGATGTTTGTACAAAAGTCTTTGATGTTTCTAACAAACGCTTTGATGTTTCTAACAAAACATTTTTATGTTTGTACCAAAGTCTTTGATGTTTGTACAAAAGTCGTTGATGTTTCCAACAAAGTCTTTGATGTTTCTAACAAACTATTTGTTTTTTTTAATAAACTCCTTTATATTTGTACCAAAGACTTTGATGTTTCTAACAAACTCTTTGATGTTTCTTACAAAATCTTTGATGCTTCTAACAAAGTCTTTGATGTTTGTACCAAAGTGTTTGATGTTTGTACGAAAGGCTTTGATGTTTCTAACAAACTCTGATGTTTTTAACAAACTATTTAATATTTCTAACAAAGTCTTTGATGTTTTTAACAAACTATTTGATGTTTCTAACAAACTGATGTTTCTAACATACTCTTTGATGTTTCAAACAAACTCTTTGATGTTTGTACCAGTCTTTGATGTTTCTAACATAAGCTTTGATGTTTCTAACAAACTATTTGTTATCTTTAATAAACTCCTTGTATTTTTACCAAAGTCTTTGATGTTTGTACAAAAGTCTTTGATGTTTCTAACAAAGTTTTTGATGTTTCTAACAAACTCTGATGTTTTTAACAAAGTTTTTGATGTTTCTAACAAACTCTGATATTTTTAACAAACTATTTAATATTTCTAAGAAATTTTTTGATATTTTTAAAAAAATCTTTGATGTTTCTAACAAACTCTTTGATGTTTGTACCAAAGTCTTTGATGTTTCTTACATAAGCTTTGATGTTTCTAACAAAGTCTTTGATGTTTCTAACAAAATCTTTGATGTTTCTAACAAACCATTTGTGATTTTTAGTAAACTCCTTGATATTTGTACCAAAGTCCCTGATGTTTGTACAAAAGTCTTTGATGTTTGTACAAAAGTCTTTGATGTTTCTAACAAACACGTTGATGTTTCTAACAAACTCTGATGTTTCTAACAAACTATTTGTGGTTTTTAATAAACTCCTTGATATTTGTACCAAAGTATCTGATGCTTGTACAAAAGTATTTGATGTTTCTAACAAAGTCTTTGATGTTTCTAACAAACTCTGATGTTTCTAACAAACTATTTGTGGTTTTTAATAAACTCCTTGATATTTGTACCAAAGTCTCTGATGTTTGTACAAAAGTCTCTGATGTTTGTACAAAAGTCTTTAATGTTTGTACCAAAGTCTTTGATGTTTGTACAAAAGTCGTTGATGTTTCTAACAAAGTCTTTGATGTTTCTAACAAACTCTGATGTTTTTAACAAACTATTTATTATTTCTAACAAAGTCTTTGATTTTTTTAACGAAGTCTTTGATGTTTCTAACAAATTATTTGTTATTTTTAATAAACTCCTTGATATTTGTACAAAAAGTCTTTGATGTTTGTTCAAAAGTCTTTGATGTTTCTAACAAAGTCTTTGATGTTTCTAACAAGCTCTGATCTTTTTAAAAAAATATTTAATATTTTTAAAAAAGTATTTAATATTTCTAACAAAGTCTTTGATATTTTTAACAAACTCTTTGATGTTTCTAAAAAAGTCTTTCATGTTTGTACCAAAGTCTTTCATGTTTGTACCAAAGTCTTTGATATTTCTACTAAATGCGTTGATGTTTCTAACAAAGTCTTTGATGTTTCTAACAAAGCCTTTGATGTTTCTAACAAAGTCTTGCATGTTTCTAACAAACTCTGATATTGTTAACAAACTATTTAATATTTCTAACAAAGTCTTTGATGTTTCTAACAAACAATTTGGTTTTTTTAATAAACTTCTTGATATTTGTATCAAAGTCTTTGATGTTTCTAACATAGGCTTGTATGTTTCTAACAAAGTCTTTGATGTTTCTAACAAACTATTTGTTATCTTTAATAAACTCCTTGATATTTGTACCAAAGTCTTTGCTGTTTGTACAAAGGTCTTTGATGTTTCTAACAAACGCTGATGTTTTTAACAAACTATTTAATATTTCTAACAAAGTCTTTGATGTTTCTAACAAACTCTGATTTTTTTAACAAACTCTTTGATGTTTGTACCAAAGTCTTTGATGATTCTTACATAAGCTTTGATGTTTCTAACCAAGTCTTTGATGTTTCTAACAAAATCTTTGATGTTTCTAACAAAATCTTTGATGTTTCTAACAAACTATTTGTGATTTTTAATAAACTCCTTGATATTTGTACCAAAGTCTCTGATGTTTGTACAAAAATCTTTGATGTTTCTTACATAAGCTTTGATGTTTCTAACAAAGTCTTTGATGTTTCTAACAAACTATTTGTGATTTTTAATAAACTCCTTGATATTTGTACCAAAGTCTCTGATGTTTGTACAAAAGTCTTTGATGTTTGTACCAAAGTCTTTGATGTTTCTAACAAACACGTTGATGTTTCTAACAAACTCTGATGTTTCTAACAAACTATTTGTGGTTTTTAATAAACTCCTTGATATTTGTACCAAAGTATCTGATGTTTGTACAAAAGTATTTGATGTTTCTAACAAAGTCTTTGATGTTTCTAACAAACTCTTTGATGTTTCTAACAAAGGCTATGATGTTTCTAACAACGTCTTTGCTGTTTCTAACAAAGTCTTTGATGCTTCTAACAAACTCTGATGTTTCTAACAAACTATTTGTGGTTTTTAATAAACTCCTTGATATTTGTACCAAAGTATCTGATGCTTGTACAAAAGTATTTGATGTGTCTAACAAAGTATTTGATGTTTCTAACAAAGCTTTGATTTTTCTAACAAAACATTTTTATGTTTGTACCAAAGTCTTTGATGTTTGTACCAAAGTCTATGATGTTTGTGCAAAAGTCGTTGATGTTTCTAACAAAGTCTTTGATGTTTCTAACAAACTCTGATGTTTTTAACAAACTATTTAATATTTCTGACAAAGTCTTTGATTTTTTTAACGAAGTCTTTTGATGTTTCTAACAAATTATTTGTTATTTTTAATAAACTCCTTGATATTTGTATCAAAGTCTTTGATGTTTCTAACATAGGCTTGTATGTTTCTAACAAAGTCTTTGATGTTTCTAACAAACTATTTGTTATCTTTAATAAACTCCTTGATATTTGTACCACAGTCTTTGATGTTTGTACAAAGGTCTTTGATGTTTCTAACAAACGCTGATGTTTTTAACAAACTATTTATTATTTCTAACAAACTCTTTGATGTTTCTAACAAACTCTTTGATGTTTGTACCAAAGTCTTTGATGATTCTTACATAAGCTTTGATGTTTCTAACCAAGTCTTTGATGTTTCTAACAAAATCTTTGATGTTTCTAACAAACTATTTGTGATTTTTAATAAACTCCTTGATATTTGTACCAAAGTCTCTGATGTTTGTACAAAAGTCTTTGATGTTTGTACCAAAGTCTTTGATGTTTCTAACAAACACGTTGATGTTTCTAACAAACTCTGATGTTTCTAACAAACTATTTGTGGTTTTTAATAAACTCCTTGATATTTGTACCAAAGTATCTGATGTTTGTACAAAAGTATTTGATGTTTCTAACAAAGTTTTTGATGTTTCTAACAAACTCTTTGATGTTTCTAACAAAGGCTTTGATGCTTCTAACAAACTCTGATGTTTCTAACAAACTATTTGTGATTTTTAATAAACTCCTTGATATTTGTACCAAAGTCTCTGATGTTTGTACAAAAGTCTCTGATGTTTGTACAAAAGTCTTTGATGTTTGTACCAAAGTCTTTGATGTTTCTAACAAACTCTGATGTTTTTAACAAACTATTTAATATTTCTGACAAAGTCTTTGATTTTTTTAACGAAGTCTTTTGATGTTTCTAACAAATTATTTGTTATTTTTAATAAACTCCTTGATATTTGTATCAAAGTCTTTGATGTTTCTAACATAGGCTTGTATGTTTCTAACAAAGTCTTTGATGTTTCTAACAAACTATTTGTTATCTTTAATAAACTCCTTGATATTTGTACCAAAGTCTTTGATGTTTGTACAAAGGTCTTTGATGTTTCTAACAAACGCTGATGTTTTTAACAAACTATTTAATATTTCTAACAAACTCTTTGATGTTTCTAACAAACTCTTTGATGTTTGTACCAAAGTCTTTGATGATTCTTACATAAGCTTTGATGTTTCTAACCAAGTCTTTGATGTTTCTAACAAAATCTTTGATGTTTCTAACAAGCTCTGATCTTTTTAAAAAAATATTTAATATTTCTAAAAAAGTATTTAATATTTCTAACAAAGTCTTTGATATTTTTAACAAACTCTTTGATGTTTCTAAAAAAGTCTTTCATGTTTGTACCAAAGTCTTTCATGTTTGTACCAAAGTCTTTGATATTTCTACTAAATGCGTTGATGTTTCTAACAAAGTCTTTGATGTTTCTAACAAAGCCTTTGATGTTTCTAACAAAGTCTTGCATGTTTCTAACAAACTCTGATATTGTTAACAAACTATTTAATATTTCTAACAAAGTCTTTGATGTTTCTAACAAACAATTTGGTTTTTTTAATAAACTTCTTGATATTTGTATCAAAGTCTTTGATGTTTCTAACAAACTATTTGTTATCTTTAATAAACTCCTTGATATTTGTACCAAAGTCTTTGCTGTTTGTACAAAGGTCTTTGATGTTTCTAACAAACGCTGATGTTTTTAACAAACTATTTAATATTTCTAACAAAGTCTTTGATGTTTCTAACAAACTCTGATTTTTTTAACAAACTCTTTGATGTTTGTACCAAAGTCTTTGATGATTCTTACATAAGCTTTGATGTTTCTAACCAAGTCTTTGATGTTTCTAACAACATCTTTGATGTTTCTAACAAAATCTTTGATGTTTCTAACAAACTATTTGTGATTTTTAATAAACTCCTTGATATTTGTACTAAAGTCTCTGATGTTTGTACAAAAGTCTTTGATGTTTGTACCAAAGTCTTTGATGTTTCTAACAAACACGTTGATGTTTCTAACAAACTCTGATGTTTCTAACAAACTATTTGTGGTTTTTAATAAACTCCTTGATATTTGTACCAAAGTATCTGATGTTTGTACAAAAGTATTTGATGTTTCTAACAAAGTCTTTGATGTTTCTAACAAACTCTTTGATGTTTCTAACAAAGGCTATGATGTTTCTAACAACGTCTTTGCTGTTTCTAACAAAGTCTTTGATGCTTCTAACAAACTCTGATGTTTCTAACAAACTATTTGTGGTTTTTAATAAACTCCTTGATATTTGTACCAAAGTATCTGATGCTTGTACAAAAGTATTTGATGTGTCTAACAAAGTATTTGATGTTTCTAACAAAGCTTTGATTTTTCTAACAAAACATTTTTATGTTTGTACCAAAGTCTTTGATGTTTGTACCAAAGTCTATGATGTTTGTGCAAAAGTCGTTGATGTTTCTAACAAAGTCTTTGATGTTTCTAACAAACTCTGATGTTTTTAACAAACTATTTAATATTTCTGACAAAGTCTTTGATTTTTTTAACGAAGTCTTTTGATGTTTCTAACAAATTATTTGTTATTTTTAATAAACTCCTTGATATTTGTATCAAAGTCTTTGATGTTTCTAACATAGGCTTGTATGTTTCTAACAAAGTCTTTGATGTTTCTAACAAACTATTTGTTATCTTTAATAAACTCCTTGATATTTGTACCACAGTCTTTGATGTTTGTACAAAGGTCTTTGATGTTTCTAACAAACGCTGATGTTTTTAACAAACTATTTATTATTTCTAACAAACTCTTTGATGTTTCTAACAAACTCTTTGATGTTTGTACCAAAGTCTTTGATGATTCTTACATAAGCTTTGATGTTTCTAACCAAGTCTTTGATGTTTCTAACAAAATCTTTGATGTTTCTAACAAACTATTTGTGATTTTTAATAAACTCCTTGATATTTGTACCAAAGTCTCTGATGTTTGTACAAAAGTCTTTGATGTTTGTACCAAAGTCTTTGATGTTTCTAACAAACACGTTGATGTTTCTAACAAACTCTGATGTTTCTAACAAACTATTTGTGGTTTTTAATAAACTCCTTGATATTTGTACCAAAGTATCTGATGTTTGTACAAAAGTATTTGATGTTTCTAACAAAGTTTTTGATGTTTCTAACAAACTCTTTGATGTTTCTAACAAAGGCTTTGATGCTTCTAATAAACTCTGATGTTTCTAACAAACTATTTGTGATTTTTAATAAACTCCTTGATATTTGTACCAAAGTCTCTGATGTTTGTACAAAAGTCTCTGATGTTTGTACAAAAGTCTTTGATGTTTGTACCAAAGTCTTTGATGTTTCTAACAAACTGATGTTTTTAACAAACTATTTAATATTTCTGACAAAGTCTTTGATTTTTTTAACGAAGTCTTTTGATGTTTCTAACAAATTATTTGTTATTTTTAATAAACTCCTTGATATTTGTATCAAAGTCTTTGATGTTTCTAACATAGGCTTGTATGTTTCTAACAAAGTCTTTGATGTTTCTAACAAACTATTTGTTATCTTTAATAAACTCCTTGATATTTGTACCAAAGTCTTTGATGTTTGTACAAAGGTCTTTGATGTTTCTAACAAACGCTGATGTTTTTAACAAACTATTTAATATTTCTAACAAACTCTTTGATGTTTCTAACAAACTCTTTGATGTTTGTACCAAAGTCTTTGATGATTCTTACATAAGCTTTGATGTTTCTAACCAAGTCTTTGATGTTTCTAACAAAATCTTTGATGTTTCTAACAAACTATTTGTGATTTTTAATAAACTCCTTGATATTTGTACCAAAGTCTCTGATGTTTGTACAAAAGTCTTTGATGTTTGTACCAAAGTCTTTGATGTTTCTAACAAACTCTGATGTTTCTAACAAACTATTTGTGGTTTTTAATAAACTCCTTGATATTTGTACCAAAGTATCTGATGTTTGTACAAAAGTATTTGATGTTTCTAACAAAGTTTTTGATGTTTCTAACAAACTCTTTGATGTTTCTAACAAAGGCTTTGATGCTTCTAATAAACTCTGATGTTTCTAACAAACTATTTGTGATTTTTAATAAACTCCTTGATATTTGTACCAAAGTCTCTGATGTTTGTACAAAAGTCTCTGATGTTTGTACAAAAGTCTTTGATGTTTGTACCAAAGTCTTTGATGTTTCTAACAAACTGATGTTTTTAACAAACTATTTAATATTTCTGACAAAGTCTTTGATTTTTTTAACGAAGTCTTTTGATGTTTCTAACAAATTATTTGTTATTTTTAATAAACTCCTTGATATTTGTATCAAAGTCTTTGATGTTTCTAACATAGGCTTGTATGTTTCTAACAAAGTCTTTGATGTTTCTAACAAACTATTTGTTATCTTTAATAAACTCCTTGATATTTGTACCAAAGTCTTTGATGTTTGTACAAAGGTCTTTGATGTTTCTAACAAACGCTGATGTTTTTAACAAACTATTTAATATTTCTAACAAACTCTTTGATGTTTCTAACAAACTCTTTGATGTTTGTACCAAAGTCTTTGATGATTCTTACATAAGCTTTGATGTTTCTAACCAAGTCTTTGATGTTTCTAACAAAATCTTTGATGTTTCTAACAAACTATTTGTGATTTTTAATAAACTCCTTGATATTTGTACCAAAGTCTCTGATGTTTGTACAAAAGTCTTTGATGTTTGTACCAAAGTCTTTGATGTTTCTAACAAACTCTGATGTTTCTAACAAACTATTTGTGGTTTTTAATAAACTCCTTGATATTTGTACCAAAGTATCTGATGTTTGTACAAAAGTATTTGATGTTTCTAACAAAGTTTTTGATGTTTCTAACAAACTCTTTGATGTTTCTAACAAAGGCTTTGATGCTTCTAACAAACTCTGATGTTTCTAACAAACTATTTGTGATTTTTAATAAACTCCTTGATATTTGTACCAAAGTCTCTGATGTTTGTACAAAAGTCTCTGATGTTTGTACAAAAGTCTTTAATGTTTGTACCAAAGTCTTTGATGTTTCTAACAAACGCTTTGATGTTTCTAACAAAACATTTTTATGTTTGTACCAAAGTCTTTGATGTTTGTACCAAAGTCTTTGATGTTTGTACAAAAGTCGTTGATGTTTCTAACAAAATCTTTGATGTTTCTAACAAACTATTTGTGATTTTTAATAAACTCCTTGATATTTGTACCAAAGTCTCTGATGTTTGTACAAAAGTCTTTGATGTTTGTACCAAAGTCTTTGATGTTTCTAACAAACTCTGATGTTTCTAACAAACTATTTGTGGTTTTTAATAAACTCCTTGATATTTGTACCAAAGTATCTGATGTTTGTACAAAAGTATTTGATGTTTCTAACAAAGTTTTTGATGTTTCTAACAAACTCTTTGATGTTTCTAACAAAGGCTTTGATGCTTCTAACAAACTCTGATGTTTCTAACAAACTATTTGTGATTTTTAATAAACTCCTTGATATTTGTACCAAAGTCTCTGATGTTTGTACAAAAGTCTCTGATGTTTGTACAAAAGTCTTTAATGTTTGTACCAAAGTCTTTGATGTTTCTAACAAACGCTTTGATGTTTCTAACAAAACATTTTTATGTTTGTACCAAAGTCTTTGATGTTTGTACCAAAGTCTTTGATGTTTGTACAAAAGTCGTTGATGTTTCTAACAAAGTCTTTGATGTTTCTAACAAACTCTGATGTTTTTAACAAACTATTTATTATTTCTAACAAAGTCTTTGATTTTTTTAACGAAGTCTTTGATGTTTCTAACAAATTATTTGTTATTTTTAATAAACTCCTTGATATTTGTACAAAAAGTCTTTGATTTTTGTTCAAAAGTCTTTGATGTTTCTAACAAAGTCTTTGATGTTTCTAACAAGCTCTGATCTTTTTAAAAAAATATTTAATATTTCTAAAAAAGTATTTAATATTTCTAACAAAGTCTTTGATATTTTTAACAAACTCTTTGATGTTTCTAAAAAAGTCTTTCATGTTTGTACCAAAGTCTTTCATGTTTGTACCAAAGTCTTTGATATTTCTACTAAATGCGTTGATGTTTCTAACAAAGTCTTTGATGTTTCTAACAAAGCCTTTGATGTTTCTAACAAAGTCTTGCATGTTTCTAACAAACTCTGATATTGTTAACAAACTTTTTAATATTTCTAACAAAGTCTTTGATGTTTCTAACAAACAATTTGTTTTTTTTAATAAACTCCTTTATATTTGTACCAAAGACTTTGATGTTTCTAACAAACTCTTTGATGTTTCTTACAAAATCTTTGATGCTTCTAACAAAGTCTTTGATGTTTGTACCAAAGTGTTTGATGTTTGTACGAAAGGCTTTGATGTTTCTAACAAACTCTGATGTTTTTAACAAACTATTTAATATTTCTAACAAAGTCTTTGATGTTTCTAACAAACTATTTGTTTTTTTTAATAAACTCCTTGATATTTGTACCAAAGTCTTTGATGTTTTTAACAAACTCGTTGATGTTTCTTACAAACTGATGTTTCTAACAAAATCTTTGATGCTTCTAACAAACTCTTTTATGTTTGTACCAAAGTCTTTGATGTTTGTACAAAAGTCATTGATGTTTCTAACAAAGGCTTTGATGTTTCTAACAAACTCTGATATTTTTAAAAAAAATATTTAATATTTCTAACAAACTCTTTGATGTTTCAAACAAACTCTTTGATGTTTGTACCAGTCTTTGATGTTTCTAACATAAGCTTTGATGTTTCTAACAAACTATTTGTTATCTTTAATAAACTCCTTGTATTTTTACCAAAGTCTTTGATGTTTGTACAAAAGTCTTTGATGTTTCTAACAAAGTTTTTGATGTTTCTAACAAACTCTGATGTTTTTAACAAAGTTTTTGATGTTTCTAACAAACTCTGATATTTTTAACAAACTATTTAATATTTCTAACAAATTTTTTGATATTTTTAACAAACTGTTTGATGTTTCTAACAAACTCCTTGATGTTTGTCCCAAAGTCTTTGATGTTTCTTACATAAGCTTTGATGTTTCTAACAAAGTCTTTGATGTTTCTAACAAAGTCTTTGATGTTTCTAACAAACACGTTGATGTTTCTAACAAACTCTGATGTTTCTAACAAACTATTTGTGGTTTTTAATAAACTCCTTGATATTTGTACCAAAGTCTTTGATGTTTGTACAAAAGTCTTTGATGTTTCTAACAAACACGTTGATGTTTCTAACAAACTCTGATGTTTCTAACAAACTATTTGTGGTTTTTAATAAACTCCTTGATATTTGTACCAAAGTATCTGATGTTTGTACAAAAGTATTTGATGTTTCTAACAAAGTCTTTGATGTTTCTAACAAACTCTTTGATGTTTCTAACAAAGGCTATGATGTTTCTAACAACGTCTTTGCTGTTTCTAACAAAGTCTTTGATGCTTCTAACAAACTCTGATGTTTCTAACAAACTATTTGTGGTTTTTAATAAACTCCTTGATATTTGTACCAAAGTATCTGATGCTTGTACAAAAGTATTTGATGTGTCTAACAAAGTATTTGATGTTTCTAACAAAGCTTTGATTTTTCTAACAAAACATTTTTATGTTTGTACCAAAGTCTTTGATGTTTGTACCAAAGTCTATGATGTTTGTGCAAAAGTCGTTGATGTTTCTAACAAAGTCTTTGATGTTTCTAACAAACTCTGATGTTTTTAACAAACTATTTAATATTTCTGACAAAGTCTTTGATTTTTTTAACGAAGTCTTTTGATGTTTCTAACAAATTATTTGTTATTTTTAATAAACTCCTTGATATTTGTATCAAAGTCTTTGATGTTTCTAACATAGGCTTGTATGTTTCTAACAAAGTCTTTGATGTTTCTAACAAACTATTTGTTATCTTTAATAAACTCCTTGATATTTGTACCAAAGTCTTTGATGTTTGTACAAAGGTCTTTGATGTTTCTAACAAACGCTGATGTTTTTAACAAACTATTTAATATTTCTAACAAACTCTTTGATGTTTCTAACAAACTCTTTGATGTTTGTACCAAAGTCTTTGATGATTCTTACATAAGCTTTGATGTTTCTAACCAAGTCTTTGATGTTTCTAACAAAATCTTTGATGTTTCTAACAAACTATTTGTGATTTTTAATAAACTCCTTGATATTTGTACCAAAGTCTCTGATGTTTGTACAAAAGTCTTTGATGTTTGTACCAAAGTCTTTGATGTTTCTAACAAACTCTGATGTTTCTAACAAACTATTTGTGGTTTTTAATAAACTCCTTGATATTTGTACCAAAGTATCTGATGTTTGTACAAAAGTATTTGATGTTTCTAACAAAGTTTTTGATGTTTCTAACAAACTCTTTGATGTTTCTAACAAAGGCTTTGATGCTTCTAACAAACTCTGATGTTTCTAACAAACTATTTGTGATTTTTAATAAACTCCTTGATATTTGTACCAAAGTCTCTGATGTTTGTACAAAAGTCTCTGATGTTTGTACAAAAGTCTTTAATGTTTGTACCAAAGTCTTTGATGTTTCTAACAAACGCTTTGATGTTTCTAACAAAACATTTTTATGTTTGTACCAAAGTCTTTGATGTTTGTACCAAAGTCTTTGATGTTTGTACAAAAGTCGTTGATGTTTCTAACAAAGTCTTTGATGTTTCTAACAAACTCTGATGTTTTTAACAAACTATTTATTATTTCTAACAAAGTCTTTGATTTTTTTAACGAAGTCTTTGATGTTTCTAACAAATTATTTGTTATTTTTAATAAACTCCTTGATATTTGTACAAAAAGTCTTTGATTTTTGTTCAAAAGTCTTTGATGTTTCTAACAAAGTCTTTGATGTTTCTAACAAGCTCTGATCTTTTTAAAAAAATATTTAATATTTCTAAAAAAGTATTTAATATTTCTAACAAAGTCTTTGATATTTTTAACAAACTCTTTGATGTTTCTAAAAAAGTCTTTCATGTTTGTACCAAAGTCTTTCATGTTTGTACCAAAGTCTTTGATATTTCTACTAAATGCGTTGATGTTTCTAACAAAGTCTTTGATGTTTCTAACAAAGCCTTTGATGTTTCTAACAAAGTCTTGCATGTTTCTAACAAACTCTGATATTGTTAACAAACTATTTAATATTTCTAACAAAGTCTTTGATGTTTCTAACAAACAATTTGGTTTTTTTAATAAACTTCTTGATATTTGTATCAAAGTCTTTGATGTTTCTAACATAGGCTTGTATGTTTCTAACAAAGTCTTTGATGTTTCTAACAAACTATTTGTTATCTTTAATAAACTCCTTGATATTTGTACCAAAGTCTTTGCTGTTTGTACAAAGGTCTTTGATGTTTCTAACAAACGCTGATGTTTTTAACAAACTATTTAATATTTCTAACAAAGTCTTTGATGTTTCTAACAAACTCTGATTTTTTTAACAAACTCTTTGATGTTTGTACCAAAGTCTTTGATGATTCTTACATAAGCTTTGATGTTTCTAACCAAGTCTTTGATGTTTCTAACAACATCTTTGATGTTTCTAACAAAATCTTTGATGTTTCTAACAAACTATTTGTGATTTTTAATAAACTCCTTGATATTTGTACCAAAGTCTCTGATGTTTGTACAAAAGTCTTTGATGTTTGTACCAAAGTCTTTGATGTTTCTAACAAACACGTTGATGTTTCTAACAAACTCTGATGTTTCTAACAAACTATTTGTGGTTTTTAATAAACTCCTTGATATTTGTACCAAAGTATCTGATGTTTGTACAAAAGTATTTGATGTTTCTAACAAAGTCTTTGATGTTTCTAACAAACTCTTTGATGTTTCTAACAAAGGCTATGATGTTTCTAACAACGTCTTTGCTGTTTCTAACAAAGTCTTTGATGCTTCTAACAAACTCTGATGTTTCTAACAAACTATTTGTGGTTTTTAATAAAGTCCTTGATTTTTTGTACCAAAGTATCTGATGCTTGTACAAAAGTATTTGATGTGTCTAACAAAGTATTTGATGTTTCTAACAAAGCTTTGATGTTTCTAACAAAACATTTTTATGTTTGTACCAAAGTCTTTGATGTTTGTGCAAAAGTCGTTGATGTTTCTAACAAAGTCTTTGATGTTTCTAACAAACTCTGATGTTTTTAACAAACTATTTAATATTTCTGACAAAGTCTTTGATTTTTTTAACGAAGTCTTTTGATGTTTCTAACAAATTATTTGTTATTTTTAATAAACTCCTTGATATTTGTATCAAAGTCTTTGACGTTTCTAACATAGGCTTGTATGTTTCTATCAAAGTCTTTGATGTTTCTAACAAACTATTTGTTATCTTTAATAAACTCCTTGATATTTGTACCAAAGTCTTTGATGTTTGTACAAAGGTCTTTGATGTTTCTAACAAACGCTGATGTTTTTAACAAACTATTTAATATTTCTAACAAACTCTTTGATGTTTCTAACAAACTCTTTGATGTTTGTACCAAAGTCTTTGATGATTCTTACATAAGCTTTGATGTTTCTAACCAAGTCTTTGATGTTTCTAACAAAATCTTTGATGTTTCTAACAAACTATTTGTGATTTTTAATAAACTCCTTGATATTTGTACCAAAGTCTCTGATGTTTGTACAAAAGTATTTGATGTTTCTAACAAAGTTTTTGATGTTTCTAACAAACTCTTTGCTGTTTCTAACAAAGTCTTTGATGCTTCTAACAAACTCTGATGTTTCTAACAAACTATTTGTGGTTTTTAATAAACTCCTTGATATTTGTACCAAAGTATCTGATGCTTGTACAAAAGTATTTGATGTGTCTAACAAAGTATTTGATGTTTCTAACAAAGCTTTGATGTTTCTAACAAAACATTTTTATGTTTGTACCAAAGTCTTTGATGTTTGTACCAAAGTCTTTGATGTTTGTGCAAAAGTCGTTGATGTTTCTAACAAAGTCTTTGATGTTTCTAACAAACTCTGATGTTTTTAACAAACTATTTAATATTTCTGACAAAGTCTTTGATTTTTTTAACGAAGTCTTTTGATGTTTCTAACAAATTATTTGTTATTTTTAACAAACTCCTTGATATTTGTATCAAAGTCTTTGTTTCTAACATAGGCTTGTATGTTTCTAACAAAGTCTTTGATGTTTCTAACAAACTATTTGTTATCTTTAATAAACTCCTTGATATTTGTACCAAAGTCTTTGATGTTTGTACAAAGGTCTTTGATGTTTCTAACAAACGCTGATGTTTTTAACAAACTATTTAATATTTCTAACAAACTCTTTGATGTTTCTAACAAACTCTTTGATGTTTGTACCAAAGTCTTTGATGATTCTTACATAAGCTTTGATGTTTCTAACCAAGTCTTTGATGTTTCTAACAAAATCTTTGATGTTTCTAACAAACTATTTGTGATTTTTAATAAACTCCTTGATATTTGTACCAAAGTCTCTGATGTTTGTACAAAAGTATTTGATGTTTCTAACAAAGTTTTTGATGTTTCTAACAAACTCTTTGATGTTTCTAACAAAGGCTTTGATGCTTCTAACAAACTCTGATGTTTCTAACAAACTATTTGTGATTTTTAATAAACTCCTTGATATTTGTACCAAAGTCTCTGATGTTTGTACAAAAGTCTCTGATGTTTGTACAAAAGTCTTTGATGTTTGTACCAAAGTCTTTGATGTTTCTAACAAACGCTTTGATGTTTCTAACAAAACATTTTTATGTTTGTACCAAAGTTTTTGATGTTTGTACCAAAGTCTTTGATGTTTGTACAAAAGTCGTTGATGTTTCTAACAAAGTCTTTGATGTTTCTAACAAACAATTTGTTTTTTTTAATAAACTCCTTTATATTTGTACCAAAGACTTTGATGTTTCTAACAAACTCTTTGATGTTTCTTACAAAATCTTTGATGCTTCTAACAAAGTCTTTGATGTTTGTACCAAAGTGTTTGATGTTTGTACGAAAGGCTTTGATGTTTCTAACAAACTCTGATGTTTTTAACAAACTATTTAATATTTCTAACAAAGTCTTTGATGTTTCTAACAAACTATTTGTTTTTTTTAATAAACTCCTTGATATTTGTACCAAAGTCTTTGATGTTTTTAACAAACTCGTTGATGTTTCTTACAAACTGATGTTTCTAACAAAATCTTTGATGCTTCTAACAAACTCTTTTATGTTTGTACCAAAGTCTTTGATGTTTGTACAAAAGTCATTGATGTTTCTAACAAAGGCTTTGATGTTTCTAACAAACTCTGATATTTTTAACAAAATATTTAATATTTCTAACAAACTCTTTGATGTTTCAAACAAACTCTTTGATGTTTGTACCAGTCTTTGATGTTTCTAACATAAGCTTTGATGTTTCTAACAAACTATTTGTTATCTTTAATAAACTCCTTGTATTTTTACCAAAGTCTTTGATGTTTGTACAAAAGTCTTTGATGTTTCTAACAAAGTTTTTGATGTTTCTAACAAACTCTGATGTTTTTAACAAAGTTTTTGATGTTTCTAACAAACTCTGATATTTTTAACAAACTATTTAATATTTCTAACAAAGTCTTTGATTTTTTTAACGAAGTCTTTGATGTTTCTAACAAATTATTTGTTATTTTTAATAAACTCCTTGATATTTGTACAAAAAGTCTTTGATTTTTGTTCAAAAGTCTTTGATGTTTCTAACAAAGTCTTTGATGTTTCTAACAAGCTCTGATCTTTTTAAAAAAATATTTAATATTTCTAAAAAAGTATTTAATATTTCTAACAAAGTCTTTGATATTTTTAACAAACTCTTTGATGTTTCTAAAAAAGTCTTTCATGTTTGTACCAAAGTCTTTCATGTTTGTACCAAAGTCTTTGATATTTCTACTAAATGCGTTGATGTTTCTAACAAAGTCTTTGATGTTTCTAACAAAGCCTTTGATGTTTCTAACAAAGTCTTGCATGTTTCTAACAAACTCTGATATTGTTAACAAACTATTTAATATTTCTAACAAAGTCTTTGATGTTTCTAACAAACAATTTGGTTTTTTTAATAAACTTCTTGATATTTGTATCAAAGTCTTTGATGTTTCTAACATAGGCTTGTATGTTTCTAACAAAGTCTTTGATGTTTCTAACAAACTATTTGTTATCTTTAATAAACTCCTTGATATTTGTACCAAAGTCTTTGCTGTTTGTACAAAGGTCTTTGATGTTTCTAACAAACGCTGATGTTTTTAACAAACTATTTAATATTTCTAACAAAGTCTTTGATGTTTCTAACAAACTCTGATTTTTTTAACAAACTCTTTGATGTTTGTACCAAAGTCTTTGATGATTCTTACATAAGCTTTGATGTTTCTAACCAAGTCTTTGATGTTTCTAACAACATCTTTGATGTTTCTAACAAAATCTTTGATGTTTCTAACAAACTATTTGTGATTTTTAATAAACTCCTTGATATTTGTACCAAAGTCTCTGATGTTTGTACAAAAGTCTTTGATGTTTGTACCAAAGTCTTTGATGTTTCTAACAAACACATTGATGTTTCTAACAAACTCTGATGTTTCTAACAAACTATTTGTGGTTTTTAATAAACTCCTTGATATTTGTACCAAAGTATCTGATGTTTGTACAAAAGTATTTGATGTTTCTAACAAAGTCTTTGATGTTTCTAACAAACTCTTTGATGTTTCTAACAAACGCTGATGTTTTTAACAAACTATTTAATATTTCTAACAAACTCTTTGATGTTTCTAACAAACTCTTTGATGTTTGTACCAAAGTCTTTGATGATTCTTACATAAGCTTTGATGTTTCTAACCAAGTCTTTGATGTTTCTAACAAAATCTTTGATGTTTCTAACAAACTATTTGTGATTTTTAATAAACTCCTTGATATTTGTACCAAAGTCTCTGATGTTTGTACAAAAGTATTTGATGTTTCTAACAAAGTTTTTGATGTTTCTAACAAACTCTTTGCTGTTTCTAACAAAGTCTTTGATGCTTCTAACAAACTCTGATGTTTCTAACAAACTATTTGTGGTTTTTAATAAACTCCTTGATATTTGTACCAAAGTATCTGATGCTTGTACAAAAGTATTTGATGTGTCTAACAAAGTATTTGATGTTTCTAACAAAGCTTTGATGTTTCTAACAAAACATTTTTATGTTTGTACCAAAGTCTTTGATGTTTGTACCAAAGTCTTTGATGTTTGTGCAAAAGTCGTTGATGTTTCTAACAAAGTCTTTGATGTTTCTAACAAACTCTGATGTTTTTAACAAACTATTTAATATTTCTGACAAAGTCTTTGATTTTTTTAACGAAATCTTTTGATGTTTCTAACAAATTATTTGTTATTTTTAACAAACTCCTTGATATTTGTATCAAAGTCTTTGTTTCTAACATAGGCTTGTATGTTTCTAACAAAGTCTTTGATGTTTCTAACAAACTATTTGTTATCTTTAATAAACTCCTTGATATTTGTACCAAAGTCTTTGATGTTTGTACAAAGGTCTTTGATGTTTCTAACAAACGCTGATGTTTTTAACAAACTATTTAATATTTCTAACAAACTCTTTGATGTTTCTAACAAACTCTTTGATGTTTGTACCAAAGTCTTTGATGATTCTTACATAAGCTTTGATGTTTCTAACCAAGTCTTTGATGTTTCTAACAAAATCTTTGATGTTTCTAACAAACTATTTGTGATTTTTAATAAACTCCTTGATATTTGTACCAAAGTCTCTGATGTTTGTACAAAAGTATTTGATGTTTCTAACAAAGTTTTTGATGTTTCTAACAAACTCTTTGATGTTTCTAACAAAGGCTTTGATGCTTCTAACAAACTCTGATGTTTCTAACAAACTATTTGTGATTTTTAATAAACTCCTTGATATTTGTACCAAAGTCTCTGATGTTTGTACAAAAGTCTCTGATGTTTGTACAAAAGTCTTTGATGTTTGTACCAAAGTCTTTGATGTTTCTAACAAACGCTTTGATGTTTCTAACAAAACATTTTTATGTTTGTACCAAAGTTTTTGATGTTTGTACCAAAGTCTTTGATGTTTGTACAAAAGTCGTTGATGTTTCTAACAAAGTCTTTGATGTTTCTAACAAACAATTTGTTTTTTTTAATAAACTCCTTTATATTTGTACCAAAGACTTTGATGTTTCTAACAAACTCTTTGATGTTTCTTACAAAATCTTTGATGCTTCTAACAAAGTCTTTGATGTTTGTACCAAAGTGTTTGATGTTTGTACGAAAGGCTTTGATGTTTCTAACAAACTCTGATGTTTTTAACAAACTATTTAATATTTCTAACAAAGTCTTTGATGTTTCTAACAAACTATTTGTTTTTTTTAATAAACTCCTTGATATTTGTACCAAAGTCTTTGATGTTTTTAACAAACTCGTTGATGTTTCTTACAAACTGATGTTTCTAACAAAATCTTTGATGCTTCTAACAAACTCTTTTATGTTTGTACCAAAGTCTTTGATGTTTGTACAAAAGTCATTGATGTTTCTAACAAAGGCTTTGATGTTTCTAACAAACTCTGATATTTTTAACAAAATATTTAATATTTCTAACAAACTCTTTGATGTTTCAAACAAACTCTTTGATGTTTGTACCAGTCTTTGATGTTTCTAACATAAGCTTTGATGTTTCTAACAAACTATTTGTTATCTTTAATAAACTCCTTGTATTTTTACCAAAGTCTTTGATGTTTGTACAAAAGTCTTTGATGTTTCTAACAAAGTTTTTGATGTTTCTAACAAACTCTGATGTTTTTAACAAAGTTTTTGATGTTTCTAACAAACTCTGATATTTTTAACAAACTATTTAATATTTCTAACAAAGTCTTTGATTTTTTTAACGAAGTCTTTGATGTTTCTAACAAATTATTTGTTATTTTTAATAAACTCCTTGATATTTGTACAAAAAGTCTTTGATTTTTGTTCAAAAGTCTTTGATGTTTCTAACAAAGTCTTTGATGTTTCTAACAAGCTCTGATCTTTTTAAAAAAATATTTAATATTTCTAAAAAAGTATTTAATATTTCTAACAAAGTCTTTGATATTTTTAACAAACTCTTTGATGTTTCTAAAAAAGTCTTTCATGTTTGTACCAAAGTCTTTCATGTTTGTACCAAAGTCTTTGATATTTCTACTAAATGCGTTGATGTTTCTAACAAAGTCTTTGATGTTTCTAACAAAGCCTTTGATGTTTCTAACAAAGTCTTGCATGTTTCTAACAAACTCTGATATTGTTAACAAACTATTTAATATTTCTAACAAAGTCTTTGATGTTTCTAACAAACAATTTGGTTTTTTTAATAAACTTCTTGATATTTGTATCAAAGTCTTTGATGTTTCTAACATAGGCTTGTATGTTTCTAACAAAGTCTTTGATGTTTCTAACAAACTATTTGTTATCTTTAATAAACTCCTTGATATTTGTACCAAAGTCTTTGCTGTTTGTACAAAGGTCTTTGATGTTTCTAACAAACGCTGATGTTTTTAACAAACTATTTAATATTTCTAACAAAGTCTTTGATGTTTCTAACAAACTCTGATTTTTTTAACAAACTCTTTGATGTTTGTACCAAAGTCTTTGATGATTCTTACATAAGCTTTGATGTTTCTAACCAAGTCTTTGATGTTTCTAACAACATCTTTGATGTTTCTAACAAAATCTTTGATGTTTCTAACAAACTATTTGTGATTTTTAATAAACTCCTTGATATTTGTACCAAAGTCTCTGATGTTTGTACAAAAGTCTTTGATGTTTGTACCAAAGTCTTTGATGTTTCTAACAAACACATTGATGTTTCTAACAAACTCTGATGTTTCTAACAAACTATTTGTGGTTTTTAATAAACTCCTTGATATTTGTACCAAAGTATCTGATGTTTGTACAAAAGTATTTGATGTTTCTAACAAAGTCTTTGATGTTTCTAACAAACTCTTTGATGTTTCTAACAAACGCTGATGTTTTTAACAAACTATTTAATATTTCTAACAAACTCTTTGATGTTTCTAACAAACTCTTTGATGTTTGTACCAAAGTCTTTGATGATTCTTACATAAGCTTTGATGTTTCTAACCAAGTCTTTGATGTTTCTAACAAAATCTTTGATGTTTCTAACAAACTATTTGTGATTTTTAATAAACTCCTTGATATTTGTACCAAAGTCTCTGATGTTTGTACAAAAGTATTTGATGTTTCTAACAAAGTTTTTGATGTTTCTAACAAACTCTTTGCTGTTTCTAACAAAGTCTTTGATGCTTCTAACAAACTCTGATGTTTCTAACAAACTATTTGTGGTTTTTAATAAACTCCTTGATATTTGTACCAAAGTATCTGATGCTTGTACAAAAGTATTTGATGTGTCTAACAAAGTATTTGATGTTTCTAACAAAGCTTTGATGTTTCTAACAAAACATTTTTATGTTTGTACCAAAGTCTTTGATGTTTGTACCAAAGTCTTTGATGTTTGTGCAAAAGTCGTTGATGTTTCTAACAAAGTCTTTGATGTTTCTAACAAACTCTGATGTTTTTAACAAACTATTTAATATTTCTGACAAAGTCTTTGATTTTTTTAACGAAGTCTTTTGATGTTTCTAACAAATTATTTGTTATTTTTAACAAACTCCTTGATATTTGTATCAAAGTCTTTGTTTCTAACATAGGCTTGTATGTTTCTAACAAAGTCTTTGATGTTTCTAACAAACTATTTGTTATCTTTAATAAACTCCTTGATATTTGTACCAAAGTCTTTGATGTTTGTACAAAGGTCTTTGATGTTTCTAACAAACGCTGATGTTTTTAACAAACTATTTAATATTTCTAACAAACTCTTTGATGTTTCTAACAAACTCTTTGATGTTTGTACCAAAGTCTTTGATGATTCTTACATAAGCTTTGATGTTTCTAACCAAGTCTTTGATGTTTCTAACAAAATCTTTGATGTTTCTAACAAACTATTTGTGATTTTTAATAAACTCCTTGATATTTGTACCAAAGTCTCTGATGTTTGTACAAAAGTATTTGATGTTTCTAACAAAGTTTTTGATGTTTCTAACAAACTCTTTGATGTTTCTAACAAAGGCTTTGATGCTTCTAACAAACTCTGATGTTTCTAACAAACTATTTGTGATTTTTAATAAACTCCTTGATATTTGTACCAAAGTCTCTGATGTTTGTACAAAAGTCTCTGATGTTTGTACAAAAGTCTTTGATGTTTGTACCAAAGTCTTTGATGTTTCTAACAAACGCTTTGATGTTTCTAACAAAACATTTTTATGTTTGTACCAAAGTTTTTGATGTTTGTACCAAAGTCTTTGATGTTTGTACAAAAGTCGTTGATGTTTCTAACAAAGTCTTTGATGTTTCTAACAAACAATTTGTTTTTTTTAATAAACTCCTTTATATTTGTACCAAAGACTTTGATGTTTCTAACAAACTCTTTGATGTTTCTTACAAAATCTTTGATGCTTCTAACAAAGTCTTTGATGTTTGTACCAAAGTGTTTGATGTTTGTACGAAAGGCTTTGATGTTTCTAACAAACTCTGATGTTTTTAACAAACTATTTAATATTTCTAACAAAGTCTTTGATGTTTCTAACAAACTATTTGTTTTTTTTAATAAACTCCTTGATATTTGTACCAAAGTCTTTGATGTTTTTAACAAACTCGTTGATGTTTCTTACAAACTGATGTTTCTAACAAAATCTTTGATGCTTCTAACAAACTCTTTTATGTTTGTACCAAAGTCTTTGATGTTTGTACAAAAGTCATTGATGTTTCTAACAAAGGCTTTGATGTTTCTAACAAACTCTGATATTTTTAACAAAATATTTAATATTTCTAACAAACTCTTTGATGTTTCAAACAAACTCTTTGATGTTTGTACCAGTCTTTGATGTTTCTAACATAAGCTTTGATGTTTCTAACAAACTATTTGTTATCTTTAATAAACTCCTTGTATTTTTACCAAAGTCTTTGATGTTTGTACAAAAGTCTTTGATGTTTCTAACAAAGTTTTTGATGTTTCTAACAAACTCTGATGTTTTTAACAAAGTTTTTGATGTTTCTAACAAACTCTGATATTTTTAACAAACTATTTAATATTTCTAACAAAGTCTTTGATTTTTTTAACGAAGTCTTTGATGTTTCTAACAAATTATTTGTTATTTTTAATAAACTCCTTGATATTTGTACAAAAAGTCTTTGATTTTTGTTCAAAAGTCTTTGATGTTTCTAACAAAGTCTTTGATGTTTCTAACAAGCTCTGATCTTTTTAAAAAAATATTTAATATTTCTAAAAAAGTATTTAATATTTCTAACAAAGTCTTTGATATTTTTAACAAACTCTTTGATGTTTCTAAAAAAGTCTTTCATGTTTGTACCAAAGTCTTTCATGTTTGTACCAAAGTCTTTGATATTTCTACTAAATGCGTTGATGTTTCTAACAAAGTCTTTGATGTTTCTAACAAAGCCTTTGATGTTTCTAACAAAGTCTTGCATGTTTCTAACAAACTCTGATATTGTTAACAAACTATTTAATATTTCTAACAAAGTCTTTGATGTTTCTAACAAACAATTTGGTTTTTTTAATAAACTTCTTGATATTTGTATCAAAGTCTTTGATGTTTCTAACATAGGCTTGTATGTTTCTAACAAAGTCTTTGATGTTTCTAACAAACTATTTGTTATCTTTAATAAACTCCTTGATATTTGTACCAAAGTCTTTGCTGTTTGTACAAAGGTCTTTGATGTTTCTAACAAACGCTGATGTTTTTAACAAACTATTTAATATTTCTAACAAAGTCTTTGATGTTTCTAACAAACTCTGATTTTTTTAACAAACTCTTTGATGTTTGTACCAAAGTCTTTGATGATTCTTACATAAGCTTTGATGTTTCTAACCAAGTCTTTGATGTTTCTAACAACATCTTTGATGTTTCTAACAAAATCTTTGATGTTTCTAACAAACTATTTGTGATTTTTAATAAACTCCTTGATATTTGTACCAAAGTCTCTGATGTTTGTACAAAAGTCTTTGATGTTTGTACCAAAGTCTTTGATGTTTCTAACAAACACGTTGATGTTTCTAACAAACTCTGATGTTTCTAACAAACTATTTGTGGTTTTTAATAAACTCCTTGATATTTGTACCAAAGTATCTGATGTTTGTACAAAAGTATTTGATGTTTCTAACAAAGTCTTTGATGTTTCTAACAAACTCTTTGATGTTTCTAACAAAGGCTATGATGTTTCTAACAACGTCTTTGCTGTTTCTAACAAAGTCTTTGATGCTTCTAACAAACTCTGATGTTTCTAACAAACTATTTGTGGTTTTTAATAAAGTCCTTGATTTTTTGTACCAAAGTATCTGATGCTTGTACAAAAGTATTTGATGTGTCTAACAAAGTATTTGATGTTTCTAACAAAGCTTTGATGTTTCTAACAAAACATTTTTATGTTTGTACCAAAGTCTTTGATGTTTGTACCAAAGTCTTTGATGTTTGTGCAAAAGTCGTTGATGTTTCTAACAAAGTCTTTGATGTTTCTAACAAACTCTGATGTTTTTAACAAACTATTTAATATTTCTGACAAAGTCTTTGATTTTTTTAACGAAGTCTTTTGATGTTTCTAACAAATTATTTGTTATTTTTAATAAACTCCTTGATATTTGTATCAAAGTCTTTGACGTTTCTAACATAGGCTTGTATGTTTCTATCAAAGTCTTTGATGTTTCTAACAAACTATTTGTTATCTTTAATAAACTCCTTGATATTTGTACCAAAGTCTTTGATGTTTGTACAAAGGTCTTTGATGTTTCTAACAAACGCTGATGTTTTTAACAAACTATTTAATATTTCTAACAAACTCTTTGATGTTTCTAACAAACTCTTTGATGTTTGTACCAAAGTCTTTGATGATTCTTACATAAGCTTTGATGTTTCTAACCAAGTCTTTGATGTTTCTAACAAAATCTTTGATGTTTCTAACAAACTATTTGTGATTTTTAATAAACTCCTTGATATTTGTACCAAAGTCTCTGATGTTTGTACAAAAGTATTTGATGTTTCTAACAAAGTTTTTGATGTTTCTAACAAACTCTTTGCTGTTTCTAACAAAGTCTTTGATGCTTCTAACAAACTCTGATGTTTCTAACAAACTATTTGTGGTTTTTAATAAACTCCTTGATATTTGTACCAAAGTATCTGATGCTTGTACAAAAGTATTTGATGTGTCTAACAAAGTATTTGATGTTTCTAACAAAGCTTTGATGTTTCTAACAAAACATTTTTATGTTTGTACCAAAGTCTTTGATGTTTGTACCAAAGTCTTTGATGTTTGTGCAAAAGTCGTTGATGTTTCTAACAAAGTCTTTGATGTTTCTAACAAACTCTGATGTTTTTAACAAACTATTTAATATTTCTGACAAAGTCTTTGATTTTTTTAACGAAGTCTTTTGATGTTTCTAACAAATTATTTGTTATTTTTAACAAACTCCTTGATATTTGTATCAAAGTCTTTGTTTCTAACATAGGCTTGTATGTTTCTAACAAAGTCTTTGATGTTTCTAACAAACTATTTGTTATCTTTAATAAACTCCTTGATATTTGTACCAAAGTCTTTGATGTTTGTACAAAGGTCTTTGATGTTTCTAACAAACGCTGATGTTTTTAACAAACTATTTAATATTTCTAACAAACTCTTTGATGTTTCTAACAAACTCTTTGATGTTTGTACCAAAGTCTTTGATGATTCTTACATAAGCTTTGATGTTTCTAACCAAGTCTTTGATGTTTCTAACAAAATCTTTGATGTTTCTAACAAACTATTTGTGATTTTTAATAAACTCCTTGATATTTGTACCAAAGTCTCTGATGTTTGTACAAAAGTATTTGATGTTTCTAACAAAGTTTTTGATGTTTCTAACAAACTCTTTGATGTTTCTAACAAAGGCTTTGATGCTTCTAACAAACTCTGATGTTTCTAACAAACTATTTGTGATTTTTAATAAACTCCTTGATATTTGTACCAAAGTCTCTGATGTTTGTACAAAAGTCTCTGATGTTTGTACAAAAGTCTTTGATGTTTGTACCAAAGTCTTTGATGTTTCTAACAAACGCTTTGATGTTTCTAACAAAACATTTTTATGTTTGTACCAAAGTTTTTGATGTTTGTACCAAAGTCTTTGATGTTTGTACAAAAGTCGTTGATGTTTCTAACAAAGTCTTTGATGTTTCTAACAAACAATTTGTTTTTTTTAATAAACTCCTTTATATTTGTACCAAAGACTTTGATGTTTCTAACAAACTCTTTGATGTTTCTTACAAAATCTTTGATGCTTCTAACAAAGTCTTTGATGTTTGTACCAAAGTGTTTGATGTTTGTACGAAAGGCTTTGATGTTTCTAACAAACTCTGATGTTTTTAACAAACTATTTAATATTTCTAACAAAGTCTTTGATGTTTCTAACAAACTATTTGTTTTTTTTAATAAACTCCTTGATATTTGTACCAAAGTCTTTGATGTTTTTAACAAACTCGTTGATGTTTCTTACAAACTGATGTTTCTAACAAAATCTTTGATGCTTCTAACAAACTCTTTTATGTTTGTACCAAAGTCTTTGATGTTTGTACAAAAGTCATTGATGTTTCTAACAAAGGCTTTGATGTTTCTAACAAACTCTGATATTTTTAAAAAAAATATTTAATATTTCTAACAAACTCTTTGATGTTTCAAACAAACTCTTTGATGTTTGTACCAGTCTTTGATGTTTCTAACATAAGCTTTGATGTTTCTAACAAACTATTTGTTATCTTTAATAAACTCCTTGTATTTTTACCAAAGTCTTTGATGTTTGTACAAAAGTCTTTGATGTTTCTAACAAAGTTTTTGATGTTTCTAACAAACTCTGATGTTTTTAACAAAGTTTTTGATGTTTCTAACAAACTCTGATATTTTTAACAAACTATTTAATATTTCTAACAAATTTTTTGATATTTTTAACAAACTGTTTGATGTTTCTAACAAACTCCTTGATGTTTGTCCCAAAGTCTTTGATGTTTCTTACATAAGCTTTGATGTTTCTAACAAAGTCTTTGATGTTTCTAACAAAGTCTTTGATGTTTCTAACAAACACGTTGATGTTTCTAACAAACTCTGATGTTTCTAACAAACTATTTGTGGTTTTTAATAAACTCCTTGATATTTGTACCAAAGTCTTTGATGTTTGTACAAAAGTCTTTGATGTTTCTAACAAACACGTTGATGTTTCTAACAAACTCTGATGTTTCTAACAAACTATTTGTGGTTTTTAATAAACTCCTTGATATTTGTACCAAAGTATCTGATGTTTGTACAAAAGTATTTGATGTTTCTAACAAAGTCTTTGATGTTTCTAACAAACTCTTTGATGTTTCTAACAAAGGCTATGATGTTTCTAACAACGTCTTTGCTGTTTCTAACAAAGTCTTTGATGCTTCTAACAAACTCTGATGTTTCTAACAAACTATTTGTGGTTTTTAATAAACTCCTTGATATTTGTACCAAAGTATCTGATGCTTGTACAAAAGTATTTGATGTGTCTAACAAAGTATTTGATGTTTCTAACAAAGCTTTGATTTTTCTAACAAAACATTTTTATGTTTGTACCAAAGTCTTTGATGTTTGTACCAAAGTCTATGATGTTTGTGCAAAAGTCGTTGATGTTTCTAACAAAGTCTTTGATGTTTCTAACAAACTCTGATGTTTTTAACAAACTATTTAATATTTCTGACAAAGTCTTTGATTTTTTTAACGAAGTCTTTTGATGTTTCTAACAAATTATTTGTTATTTTTAATAAACTCCTTGATATTTGTATCAAAGTCTTTGATGTTTCTAACATAGGCTTGTATGTTTCTAACAAAGTCTTTGATGTTTCTAACAAACTATTTGTTATCTTTAATAAACTCCTTGATATTTGTACCACAGTCTTTGATGTTTGTACAAAGGTCTTTGATGTTTCTAACAAACGCTGATGTTTTTAACAAACTATTTATTATTTCTAACAAACTCTTTGATGTTTCTAACAAACTCTTTGATGTTTGTACCAAAGTCTTTGATGATTCTTACATAAGCTTTGATGTTTCTAACCAAGTCTTTGATGTTTCTAACAAAATCTTTGATGTTTCTAACAAACTATTTGTGATTTTTAATAAACTCCTTGATATTTGTACCAAAGTCTCTGATGTTTGTACAAAAGTCTTTGATGTTTGTACCAAAGTCTTTGATGTTTCTAACAAACACGTTGATGTTTCTAACAAACTCTGATGTTTCTAACAAACTATTTGTGGTTTTTAATAAACTCCTTGATATTTGTACCAAAGTATCTGATGTTTGTACAAAAGTATTTGATGTTTCTAACAAAGTTTTTGATGTTTCTAACAAACTCTTTGATGTTTCTAACAAAGGCTTTGATGCTTCTAACAAACTCTGATGTTTCTAACAAACTATTTGTGATTTTTAATAAACTCCTTGATATTTGTACCAAAGTCTCTGATGTTTGTACAAAAGTCTCTGATGTTTGTACAAAAGTCTTTAATGTTTGTACCAAAGTCTTTGATGTTTCTAACAAACGCTTTGATGTTTCTAACAAAACATTTTTATGTTTGTACCAAAGTCTTTGATGTTTGTACCAAAGTCTTTGATGTTTGTACAAAAGTCGTTGATGTTTCTAACAAAGTCTTTGATGTTTCTAACAAACTCTGATGTTTTTAACAAACTATTTATTATTTCTAACAAAGTCTTTGATTTTTTTAACGAAGTCTTTGATGTTTCTAACAAATTATTTGTTATTTTTAATAAACTCCTTGATATTTGTACAAAAAGTCTTTGATTTTTGTTCAAAAGTCTTTGATGTTTCTAACAAAGTCTTTGATGTTTCTAACAAGCTCTGATCTTTTTAAAAAAATATTTAATATTTCTAAAAAAGTATTTAATATTTCTAACAAAGTCTTTGATATTTTTAACAAACTCTTTGATGTTTCTAAAAAAGTCTTTCATGTTTGTACCAAAGTCTTTCATGTTTGTACCAAAGTCTTTGATATTTCTACTAAATGCGTTGATGTTTCTAACAAAGTCTTTGATGTTTCTAACAAAGCCTTTGATGTTTCTAACAAAGTCTTGCATGTTTCTAACAAACTCTGATATTGTTAACAAACTATTTAATATTTCTAACAAAGTCTTTGATGTTTCTAACAAACAATTTGGTTTTTTTAATAAACTTCTTGATATTTGTATCAAAGTCTTTGATGTTTCTAACAAACTATTTGTTATCTTTAATAAACTCCTTGATATTTGTACCAAAGTCTTTGCTGTTTGTACAAAGGTCTTTGATGTTTCTAACAAACGCTGATGTTTTTAACAAACTATTTAATATTTCTAACAAAGTCTTTGATGTTTCTAACAAACTCTGATTTTTTTAACAAACTCTTTGATGTTTGTACCAAAGTCTTTGATGATTCTTACATAAGCTTTGATGTTTCTAACCAAGTCTTTGATGTTTCTAACAACATCTTTGATGTTTCTAACAAAATCTTTGATGTTTCTAACAAACTATTTGTGATTTTTAATAAACTCCTTGATATTTGTACCAAAGTCTCTGATGTTTGTACAAAAGTCTTTGATGTTTGTACCAAAGTCTTTGATGTTTCTAACAAACACGTTGATGTTTCTAACAAACTCTGATGTTTCTAACAAACTATTTGTGGTTTTTAATAAACTCCTTGATATTTGTACCAAAGTATCTGATGTTTGTACAAAAGTATTTGATGTTTCTAACAAAGTCTTTGATGTTTCTAACAAACTCTTTGATGTTTCTAACAAAGGCTATGATGTTTCTAACAACGTCTTTGCTGTTTCTAACAAAGTCTTTGATGCTTCTAACAAACTCTGATGTTTCTAACAAACTATTTGTGGTTTTTAATAAACTCCTTGATATTTGTACCAAAGTATCTGATGCTTGTACAAAAGTATTTGATGTGTCTAACAAAGTATTTGATGTTTCTAACAAAGCTTTGATTTTTCTAACAAAACATTTTTATGTTTGTACCAAAGTCTTTGATGTTTGTACCAAAGTCTATGATGTTTGTGCAAAAGTCGTTGATGTTTCTAACAAAGTCTTTGATGTTTCTAACAAACTCTGATGTTTTTAACAAACTATTTAATATTTCTGACAAAGTCTTTGATTTTTTTAACGAAGTCTTTTGATGTTTCTAACAAATTATTTGTTATTTTTAATAAACTCCTTGATATTTGTATCAAAGTCTTTGATGTTTCTAACATAGGCTTGTATGTTTCTAACAAAGTCTTTGATGTTTCTAACAAACTATTTGTTATCTTTAATAAACTCCTTGATATTTGTACCACAGTCTTTGATGTTTGTACAAAGGTCTTTGATGTTTCTAACAAACGCTGATGTTTTTAACAAACTATTTATTATTTCTAACAAACTCTTTGATGTTTCTAACAAACTCTTTGATGTTTGTACCAAAGTCTTTGATGATTCTTACATAAGCTTTGATGTTTCTAACCAAGTCTTTGATGTTTCTAACAAAATCTTTGATGTTTCTAACAAACTATTTGTGATTTTTAATAAACTCCTTGATATTTGTACCAAAGTCTCTGATGTTTGTACAAAAGTCTTTGATGTTTGTACCAAAGTCTTTGATGTTTCTAACAAACACGTTGATGTTTCTAACAAACTCTGATGTTTCTAACAAACTATTTGTGGTTTTTAATAAACTCCTTGATATTTGTACCAAAGTATCTGATGTTTGTACAAAAGTATTTGATGTTTCTAACAAAGTTTTTGATGTTTCTAACAAACTCTTTGATGTTTCTAACAAAGGCTTTGATGCTTCTAATAAACTCTGATGTTTCTAACAAACTATTTGTGATTTTTAATAAACTCCTTGATATTTGTACCAAAGTCTCTGATGTTTGTACAAAAGTCTCTGATGTTTGTACAAAAGTCTTTGATGTTTGTACCAAAGTCTTTGATGTTTCTAACAAACTGATGTTTTTAACAAACTATTTAATATTTCTGACAAAGTCGTTGATTTTTTTAACGAAGTCTTTTGATGTTTCTAACAAATTATTTGTTATTTTTAATAAACTCCTTGATATTTGTATCAAAGTCTTTGATGTTTCTAACATAGGCTTGTATGTTTCTAACAAAGTCTTTGATGTTTCTAACAAACTATTTGTTATCTTTAATAAACTCCTTGATATTTGTACCAAAGTCTTTGATGTTTGTACAAAGGTCTTTGATGTTTCTAACAAACGCTGATGTTTTTAACAAACTATTTAATATTTCTAACAAACTCTTTGATGTTTCTAACAAACTCTTTGATGTTTGTACCAAAGTCTTTGATGATTCTTACATAAGCTTTGATGTTTCTAACCAAGTCTTTGATGTTTCTAACAAAATCTTTGATGTTTCTAACAAACTATTTGTGATTTTTAATAAACTCCTTGATATTTGTACCAAAGTCTCTGATGTTTGTACAAAAGTCTTTGATGTTTGTACCAAAGTCTTTGATGTTTCTAACAAACTCTGATGTTTCTAACAAACTATTTGTGGTTTTTAATAAACTCCTTGATATTTGTACCAAAGTATCTGATGTTTGTACAAAAGTATTTGATGTTTCTAACAAAGTTTTTGATGTTTCTAACAAACTCTTTGATGTTTCTAACAAAGGCTTTGATGCTTCTAACAAACTCTGATGTTTCTAACAAACTATTTGTGATTTTTAATAAACTCCTTGATATTTGTACCAAAGTCTCTGATGTTTGTACAAAAGTCTCTGATGTTTGTACAAAAGTCTTTAATGTTTGTACCAAAGTCTTTGATGTTTCTAACAAACGCTTTGATGTTTCTAACAAAACATTTTTATGTTTGTACCAAAGTCTTTGATGTTTGTACCAAAGTCTTTGATGTTTGTACAAAAGTCGTTGATGTTTCTAACAAAGTCTTTGATGTTTCTAACAAACTCTGATGTTTTTAACAAACTATTTATTATTTCTAACAAAGTCTTTGATTTTTTTAACGAAGTCTTTGATGTTTCTAACAAATTATTTGTTATTTTTAATAAACTCCTTGATATTTGTACAAAAAGTCTTTGATTTTTGTTCAAAAGTCTTTGATGTTTCTAACAAAGTCTTTGATGTTTCTAACAAGCTCTGATCTTTTTAAAAAAATATTTAATATTTCTAAAAAAGTATTTAATATTTCTAACAAAGTCTTTGATATTTTTAACAAACTCTTTGATGTTTCTAAAAAAGTCTTTCATGTTTGTACCAAAGTCTTTCATGTTTGTACCAAAGTCTTTGATATTTCTACTAAATGCGTTGATGTTTCTAACAAAGTCTTTGATGTTTCTAACAAAGCCTTTGATGTTTCTAACAAAGTCTTGCATGTTTCTAACAAACTCTGATATTGTTAACAAACTATTTAATATTTCTAACAAAGTCTTTGATGTTTCTAACAAACAATTTGTTTTTTTTAATAAACTTCTTGATATTTGTATCAAAGTCTTTGATGTTTCTAACATAGGCTTGTATGTTTCTAACAAAGTCTTTGATGTTTCTAACAAACTATTTGTTATCTTTAATAAACTCCTTGATATTTGTACCAAAGTCTTTGCTGTTTGTACAAAGGTCTTTGATGTTTCTAACAAACGCTGATGTTTTTAACAAACTATTTAATATTTCTAACAAAGTCTTTGATGTTTCTAACAAACTCTGATTTTTTTAACAAACTCTTTGATGTTTGTACCAAAGTCTTTGATGATTCTTACATAAGCTTTGATGTTTCTAACCAAGTCTTTGATGTTTCTAACAACATCTTTGATGTTTCTAACAAAATCTTTGATGTTTCTAACAAACTATTTGTGATTTTTAATAAACTCCTTGATATTTGTACCAAAGTCTCTGATGTTTGTACAAAAGTCTTTGATGTTTGTACCAAAGTCTTTGATGTTTCTAACAAACACGTTGATGTTTCTAACAAACTCTGATGTTTCTAACAAACTATTTGTGGTTTTTAATAAACTCCTTGATATTTGTACCAAAGTATCTGATGTTTGTACAAAAGTATTTGATGTTTCTAACAAAGTCTTTGATGTTTCTAACAAACTCTTTGATGTTTCTAACAAAGGCTATGATGTTTCTAACAACGTCTTTGCTGTTTCTAACAAAGTCTTTGATGCTTCTAACAAACTCTGATGTTTCTAACAAACTATTTGTGGTTTTTAATAAACTCCTTGATATTTGTACCAAAGTATCTGATGCTTGTACAAAAGTATTTGATGTGTCTAACAAAGTATTTGATGTTTCTAACAAAGCTTTGATTTTTCTAACAAAACATTTTTATGTTTGTACCAAAGTCTTTGATGTTTGTACCAAAGTCTATGATGTTTGTGCAAAAGTCGTTGATGTTTCTAACAAAGTCTTTGATGTTTCTAACAAACTCTGATGTTTTTAACAAACTATTTAATATTTCTGACAAAGTCTTTGATTTTTTTAACGAAGTCTTTTGATGTTTCTAACAAATTATTTGTTATTTTTAATAAACTCCTTGATATTTGTATCAAAGTCTTTGATGTTTCTAACATAGGCTTGTATGTTTCTAACAAAGTCTTTGATGTTTCTAACAAACTATTTGTTATCTTTAATAAACTCCTTGATATTTGTACCACAGTCTTTGATGTTTGTACAAAGGTCTTTGATGTTTCTAACAAACGCTGATGTTTTTAACAAACTATTATTTCTAACAAACTCTTTGATGTTTCTAACAAACTCTTTGATGTTTGTACCAAAGTCTTTGATGATTCTTACATAAGCTTTGATGTTTCTAACCAAGTCTTTGATGTTTCTAACAAAATCTTTGATGTTTCTAACAAACTATTTGTGATTTTTAATAAACTCCTTGATATTTGTACCAAAGTCTCTGATGTTTGTACAAAAGTCTTTGATGTTTGTACCAAAGTCTTTGATGTTTCTAACAAACACGTTGATGTTTCTAACAAACTCTGATGTTTCTAACAAACTATTTGTGGTTTTTAATAAACTCCTTGATATTTGTACCAAAGTATCTGATGTTTGTACAAAAGTATTTGATGTTTCTAACAAAGTTTTTGATGTTTCTAACAAACTCTTTGATGTTTCTAACAAAGGCTTTGATGCTTCTAACAAACTCTGATGTTTCTAACAAACTATTTGTGATTTTTAATAAACTCCTTGATATTTGTACCAAAGTCTCTGATGTTTGTACAAAAGTCTCTGATGTTTGTACAAAAGTCTTTGATGTTTGTACCAAAGTCTTTGATGTTTCTAACAAACTGATGTTTTTAACAAACTATTTAATATTTCTGACAAAGTCTTTGATTTTTTTAACGAAGTCTTTTGATGTTTCTAACAAATTATTTGTTATTTTTAATAAACTCCTTGATATTTGTATCAAAGTCTTTGATGTTTCTAACATAGGCTTGTATGTTTCTAACAAAGTCTTTGATGTTTCTAACAAACTATTTGTTATCTTTAATAAACTCCTTGATATTTGTACCAAAGTCTTTGATGTTTGTACAAAGGTCTTTGATGTTTCTAACAAACGCTGATGTTTTTAACAAACTATTTAATATTTCTAACAAACTCTTTGATGTTTCTAACAAACTCTTTGATGTTTGTACCAAAGTCTTTGATGATTCTTACATAAGCTTTGATGTTTCTAACCAAGTCTTTGATGTTTCTAACAAAATCTTTGATGTTTCTAACAAACTATTTGTGATTTTTAATAAACTCCTTGATATTTGTACCAAAGTCTCTGATGTTTGTACAAAAGTCTTTGATGTTTGTACCAAAGTCTTTGATGTTTCTAACAAACTCTGATGTTTCTAACAAACTATTTGTGGTTTTTAATAAACTCCTTGATATTTGTACCAAAGTATCTGATGTTTGTACAAAAGTATTTGATGTTTCTAACAAAGTTTTTGATGTTTCTAACAAACTCTTTGATGTTTCTAACAAAGGCTTTGATGCTTCTAACAAACTCTGATGTTTCTAACAAACTATTTGTGATTTTTAATAAACTCCTTGATATTTGTACCAAAGTCTCTGATGTTTGTACAAAAGTCTCTGATGTTTGTACAAAAGTCTTTAATGTTTGTACCAAAGTCTTTGATGTTTCTAACAAACGCTTTGATGTTTCTAACAAAACATTTTTATGTTTGTACCAAAGTCTTTGATGTTTGTACCAAAGTCTTTGATGTTTGTACAAAAGTCGTTGATGTTTCTAACAAAGTCTTTGATGTTTCTAACAAACTCTGATGTTTTTAACAAACTATTTATTATTTCTAACAAAGTCTTTGATTTTTTTAACGAAGTCTTTGATGTTTCTAACAAATTATTTGTTATTTTTAATAAACTCCTTGATATTTGTACAAAAAGTCTTTGATGTTTGTTCAAAAGTCTTTGATGTTTCTAACAAACTCTTTGATGTTTCTAACAAGCTCTGATCTTTTTAAAAAAATATTTAATATTTCTAAAAAAGTATTTAATATTTCTAACAAAGTCTTTGATATTTTTAACAAACTCTTTGATGTTTCTAAAAAAGTCTTTCATGTTTGTACCAAAGTCTTTCATGTTTGTACCAAAGTCTTTGATATTTCTACTAAATGCGTTGATGTTTCTAACAAAGTCTTTGATGTTTCTAACAAAGCCTTTGATGTTTCTAACAAAGTCTTGCATGTTTCTAACAAACTCTGATATTGTTAACAAACTATTTAATATTTCTAACAAAGTCTTTGATGTTTCTAACAAACAATTTGGTTTTTTTAATAAACTTCTTGATATTTGTATCAAAGTCTTTGATGTTTCTAACATAGGCTTGTATGTTTCTAACAAAGTCTTTGATGTTTCTAACAAACTATTTGTTATCTTTAATAAACTCCTTGATATTTGTACCAAAGTCTTTGCTGTTTGTACAAAGGTCTTTGATGTTTCTAACAAACGCTGATGTTTTTAACAAACTATTTAATATTTCTAACAAAGTCTTTGATGTTTGTACCAAAGTGTTTGATGTTTGTACGAAAGGCTTTGATGTTTCTAACAAACTCTGATGTTTTTAACAAACTATTTAATATTTCTAACAAAGTCTTTGATGTTTTTAACAAACTATTTGATGTTTCTAACAAACTGATGTTTCTAACAAAATCTTTGATGTTTCTAACAAACTCTGATATTCTTAACAAAATATTTAATATTTCTAACATACTCTTTGATGTTTCAAACAAACTCTTTGATGTTTCTAACAAAGGCTTTGATGCTTCTAACAAACTCTGATGTTTCTAACAAACTATTTGTGATTTTTAATAAACTCCTTGATATTTGTACCAAAGTCTCTGATGTTTGTACAAAAGTCTCTGATGTTTGTACAAAAGTCTTTAATGTTTGTACCAAAGTCTTTGATGTTTCTAACAAACGCTTTGATGTTTCTAACAAAACATTTTTATGTTTGTACCAAAGTCTTTGATGTTTGTACCAAAGTCTTTGATGTTTGTACAAAAGTCGTTGATGTTTCTAACAAAGTCTTTGATGTTTCTAACAAACTCTGATGTTTTTAACAAACTATTTATTATTTCTAACAAAGTCTTTGATTTTTTTAACGAAGTCTTTGATGTTTCTAACAAATTATTTGTTATTTTTAATAAACTCCTTGATATTTGTACAAAAAGTCTTTGATGTTTGTTCAAAAGTCTTTGATGTTTCTAACAAAGTCTTTGATGCTTCTAACAAGCTCTGATCTTTTTAAAAAAATATTTAATATTTCTAAAAAAGTATTTAATATTTCTAACAAAGTCTTTGATATTTTTAACAAACTCTTTGATGTTTCTAAAAAAGTCTTTCATGTTTGTACCAAAGTCTTTCATGTTTGTACCAAAGTCTTTGATATTTCTACTAAATGCGTTGATGTTTCTAACAAAGTCTTTGATGTTTCTAACAAAGCCTTTGATGTTTCTAACAAAGTCTTGCATGTTTCTAACAAACTCTGATATTGTTAACAAACTATTTAATATTTCTAACAAAGTCTTTGATGTTTCTAACAAACAATTTGGTTTTTTTAATAAACTTCTTGATATTTGTGTCAAAGTCTTTGATGTTTCTAACCTAGGCTTGTATGTTTCTAACAAAGTCTTTGATGTTTCTAACAAACTATTTGTTATCTTTAATAAACTCCTTGATATTTGTACCAAAGTCTTTGCTGTTTGTACAAAGGTCTTTGATGTTTCTAACAAACGCTGATGTTTTTAACAAACTATTTAATATTTCTAACAAAGTCTTTGATGTTTGTACCAAAGTGTTTGATGTTTGTACGAAAGGCTTTGATGTTTCTAACAAACTCTGATGTTTTTAACAAACTATTTAATATTTCTAACAAAGTCTTTGATGTTTTTAACAAACTATTTGATGTTTCTAACAAACTGATGTTTCTAACAAAATCTTTGATGTTTCTAACAAACTCTGATATTCTTAACAAAATATTTAATATTTCTAACATACTCTTTGATGTTTCAAACAAACTCTTTGATGTTTGTACCAGTCTTTGATGTTTCTAACATAAGCTTTGATGTTTCTAACAAACTATTTGTTATCTTTAATAAACTCCTTGTATTTTTACCAAAGTCTTTGATGTTTGTACAAAAGTCTTTGATGTTTCTAACAAAGTTTTTGATGTTTCTAACAAACTCTGATGTTTTTAACAAAGTTTTTGATGTTTCTAACAAACTCTGATATTTTTAACAAACTATTTAATATTTCTAAGAAATTTTTTGATATTTTTAAAAAAATCTTTGATGTTTCTAACAAACTCTTTGATGTTTGTACCAAAGTCTTTGATGTTTCTTACATAAGCTTTGATGTTTCTAACAAAGTCTTTGATGTTTCTAACAAAATCTTTGATGTTTCTAACAAACCATTTGTGATTTTTAGTAAACTCCTTGATATTTGTACCAAAGTCCCTGATGTTTGTACAAAAGTCTTTGATGTTTGTACAAAAGTCTTTGATGTTTCTAACAAACACGTTGATGTTTCTAACAAACTCTGATGTTTCTAACAAACTATTTGTGGTTTTTAATAAACTCCTTGATATTTGTACCAAAGTATCTGATGCTTGTACAAAAGTATTTGATGTTTCTAACAAAGTCTTTGATGTTTCTAACAAACTCTGATGTTTCTAACAAACTATTTGTGGTTTTTAATAAACTCCTTGATATTTGTACCAAAGTCTCTGATGTTTGTACAAAAGTCTCTGATGTTTGTACAAAAGTCTTTAATGTTTGTACCAAAGTCTTTGATGTTTGTACAAAAGTCGTTGATGTTTCTAACAAAGTCTTTGATGTTTCTAACAAACTCTGATGTTTTTAACAAACTATTTATTATTTCTAACAAAGTCTTTGATTTTTTTAACGAAGTCTTTGATGTTTCTAACAAATTATTTGTTATTTTTAATAAACTCCTTGATATTTGTACAAAAAGTCTTTGATGTTTGTTCAAAAGTCTTTGATGTTTCTAACAAAGTCTTTGATGTTTCTAACAAGCTCTGATCTTTTTAAAAAAATATTTAATATTTCTAACAAAGTCTTTGATATTTTTAACAAACTCTTTGATGTTTCTAAAAAAGTCTTTCATGTTTGTACCAAAGTCTTTCATGTTTGTACCAAAGTCTTTGATATTTCTACTAAATGCGTTGATGTTTCTAACAAAGTCTTTGATGTTTCTAACAAACTCTTTGATGTTTCTAACAAAGGCTATGATGTTTCTAACAACGTCTTTGCTGTTTCTAACAAAGTCTTTGATGCTTCTAACAAACTCTGATGTTTCTAACAAACTACTTGTGGTTTTTAATAAACTCCTTGATATTTGTACCAAAGTATCTGATGCTTGTACAAAAGTATTTGATGTGTCTAACAAAGTATTTGATGTTTCTAACAAAGCTTTGATGTTTCTAACAAAACATTTTTATGTTTGTACCAAAGTCTTTGATGTTTGTACCAAAGTCTATGATGTTTGTGCAAAAGTCGTTGATGTTTCTAACAAAGTCTTTGATGTTTCTAACAAACTCTGATGTTTTTAACAAACTATTTAATATTTCTGACAAAGTCTTTGATTTTTTTAACGAAGTCTTTTGATGTTTCTAACAAATTATTTGTTATTTTTAATAAACTCCTTGATATTTGTATCAAAGTCTTTGATGTTTCTAACATAGGCTTGTATGTTTCTAACAAAGTCTTTGATGTTTCTAACAAACTATTTGTTATCTTTAATAAACTCCTTGATATTTGTACCACAGTCTTTGATGTTTGTACAAAGGTCTTTGATGTTTCTAACAAACGCTGATGTTTTTAACAAACTATTTATTATTTCTAACAAACTCTTTGATGTTTCTAACAAACTCTTTGATGTTTGTACCAAAGTCTTTGATGATTCTTACATAAGCTTTGATGTTTCTAACCAAGTCTTTGATGTTTCTAACAAAATCTTTGATGTTTCTAACAAACTATTTGTGATTTTTAATAAACTCCTTGATATTTGTACCAAAGTCTCTGATGTTTGTACAAAAGTCTTTGATGTTTGTACCAAAGTCTTTGATGTTTCTAACAAACACGTTGATGTTTCTAACAAACTCTGATGTTTCTAACAAACTATTTGTGGTTTTTAATAAACTCCTTGATATTTGTACCAAAGTATCTGATGTTTGTACAAAAGTATTTGATGTTTCTAACAAAGTTTTTGATGTTTCTAACAAACTCTTTGATGTTTCTAACAAAGGCTTTGATGCTTCTAACAAACTCTGATGTTTCTAACAAACTATTTGTGATTTTTAATAAACTCCTTGATATTTGTACCAAAGTCTCTGATGTTTGTACAAAAGTCTCTGATGTTTGTACAAAAGTCTTTGATGTTTGTACCAAAGTCTTTGATGTTTCTAACAAACTCTGATGTTTTTAACAAACTATTTAATATTTCTGACAAAGTCTTTGATTTTTTTAACGAAGTCTTTTGATGTTTCTAACAAATTATTTGTTATTTTTAATAAACTCCTTGATATTTGTATCAAAGTCTTTGATGTTTCTAACATAGGCTTGTATGTTTCTAACAAAGTCTTTGATGTTTCTAACAAACTATTTGTTATCTTTAATAAACTCCTTGATATTTGTACCAAAGTCTTTGATGTTTGTACAAAGGTCTTTGATGTTTCTAACAAACGCTGATGTTTTTAACAAACTATTTAATATTTCTAACAAACTCTTTGATGTTTCTAACAAACTCTTTGATGTTTGTACCAAAGTCTTTGATGATTCTTACATAAGCTTTGATGTTTCTAACCAAGTCTTTGATGTTTCTAACAAAATCTTTGATGTTTCTAACAAACTATTTGTGATTTTTAATAAACTCCTTGATATTTGTACCAAAGTCTCTGATGTTTGTACAAAAGTCTTTGATGTTTGTACCAAAGTCTTTGATGTTTCTAACAAACACGTTGATGTTTCTAACAAACTCTGATGTTTCTAACAAACTATTTGTGGTTTTTAATAAACTCCTTGATATTTGTACCAAAGTATCTGATGTTTGTACAAAAGTATTTGATGTTTCTAACAAAGTTTTTGATGTTTCTAACAAACTCTTTGATGTTTCTAACAAAGGCTTTGATGCTTCTAACAAACTCTGATGTTTCTAACAAACTATTTGTGATTTTTAATAAACTCCTTGATATTTGTACCAAAGTCTCTGATGTTTGTACAAAAGTCTCTGATGTTTGTACAAAAGTCTTTGATGTTTGTACCAAAGTCTTTGATGTTTCTAACAAACTCTGATGTTTTTAACAAACTATTTAATATTTCTGACAAAGTCTTTGATTTTTTTAACGAAGTCTTTTGATGTTTCTAACAAATTATTTGTTATTTTTAATAAACTCCTTGATATTTGTATCAAAGTCTTTGATGTTTCTAACATAGGCTTGTATGTTTCTAACAAAGTCTTTGATGTTTCTAACAAACTATTTGTTATCTTTAATAAACTCCTTGATATTTGTACCAAAGTCTTTGATGTTTGTACAAAGGTCTTTGATGTTTCTAACAAACGCTGATGTTTTTAACAAACTATTTAATATTTCTAACAAACTCTTTGATGTTTCTAACAAACTCTTTGATGTTTGTACCAAAGTCTTTGATGATTCTTACATAAGCTTTGATGTTTCTAACCAAGTCTTTGATGTTTCTAACAAAATCTTTGATGTTTCTAACAAACTATTTGTGATTTTTAATAAACTCCTTGATATTTGTACCAAAGTCTCTGATGTTTGTACAAAAGTCTTTGATGTTTGTACCAAAGTCTTTGATGTTTCTAACAAACACGTTGATGTTTCTAACAAACTCTGATGTTTCTAACAAACTATTTGTGGTTTTTAATAAACTCCTTGATATTTGTACCAAAGTATCTGATGTTTGTACAAAAGTATTTGATGTTTCTAACAAAGTTTTTGATGTTTCTAACAAACTCTTTGATGTTTCTAACAAAGGCTTTGATGCTTCTAACAAACTCTGATGTTTCTAACAAACTATTTGTGATTTTTAATAAACTCCTTGATATTTGTACCAAAGTCTCTGATGTTTGTACAAAAGTCTCTGATGTTTGTACAAAAATCTTTAATGTTTGTACCAAAGTCTTTGATGTTTCTAACAAACGCTTTGATGTTTCTAACAAAACATTTTTATGTTTGTACCAAAGTCTTTGATGTTTGTACCAAAGTCTTTGATGTTTGTACAAAAGTCGTTGATGTTTCTAACAAAGTCTTTGATGTTTCTAACAAACTCTGATGTTTTTAACAAACTATTTATTATTTCTAACAAAGTCTTTGATTTTTTTAACGAAGTCTTTGATGTTTCTAACAAATTATTTGTTATTTTTAATAAACTCCTTGATATTTGTACAAAAAGTCTTTGATGTTTGTTCAAAAGTCTTTGATGTTTCTAACAAAGTCTTTGATGTTTCTAACAAGCTCTGATCTTTTTAAAAAAATATTTAATATTTCTAAAAAAGTATTTAATATTTCTAACAAAGTCTTTGATATTTTTAACAAACTCTTTGATGTTTCTAAAAAAGTCTTTCATGTTTGTACCAAAGTCTTTCATGTTTGTACCAAAGTCTTTGATATTTCTACTAAATGCGTTGATGTTTCTAACAAAGTCTTTGATGTTTCTAACAAAGCCTTTGATGTTTCTAACAAAGTCTTGCATGTTTCTAACAAACTCTGATATTGTTAACAAACTATTTAATATTTCTAACAAAGTCTTTGATGTTTCTAACAAACAATTTGGTTTTTTTAATAAACTTCTTGATATTTGTATCAAAGTCTTTGATGTTTCTAACATAGGCTTGTATGTTTCTAACAAAGTCTTTGATGTTTCTAACAAACTATTTGTTATCTTTAATAAACTCCTTGATATTTGTACCAAAGTCTTTGCTGTTTGTACAAAGGTCTTTGATGTTTCTAACAAACGCTGATGTTTTTAACAAACTATTTAATATTTCTAACAAAGTCTTTGATGTTTGTACCAAAGTGTTTGATGTTTGTACGAAAGGCTTTGATGTTTCTAACAAACTCTGATGTTTTTAACAAACTATTTAATATTTCTAACAAAGTCTTTGATGTTTTTAACAAACTATTTGATGTTTCTAACAAACTGATGTTTCTAACAAAATCTTTGATGTTTCTAACAAACTCTGATATTCTTAACAAAATATTTAATATTTCTAACATACTCTTTGATGTTTCAAACAAACTCTTTGATGTTTGTACCAGTCTTTGATGTTTCTAACATAAGCTTTGATGTTTCTAACAAACTATTTGTTATCTTTAATAAACTCCTTGTATTTTTACCAAAGTCTTTGATGTTTGTACAAAAGTCTTTGATGTTTCTAACAAAGTTTTTGATGTTTCTAACAAACTCTGATGTTTTTAACAAAGTTTTTGCTGTTTCTAACAAACTCTGATATTTTTAACAAACTATTTAATATTTCTAAGAAATTTTTTGATATTTTTAAAAAAATCTTTGATGTTTCTAACAAACTCTTTGATGTTTGTACCAAAGTCTTTGATGTTTCTTACATAAGCTTTGATGTTTCTAACAAAGTCTTTGATGTTTCTAACAAAATCTTTGATGTTTCTAACAAACCATTTGTGATTTTTAGTAAACTCCTTGATATTTGTACCAAAGTCCCTGATGTTTGTACAAAAGTCTTTGATGTTTGTACAAAAGTCTTTGATGTTTCTAACAAACACGTTGATGTTTCTAACAAACTCTGATGTTTCTAACAAACTATTTGTGGTTTTTAATAAACTCCTTGATATTTGTACCAAAGTATCTGATGCTTGTACAAAAGTATTTGATGTTTCTAACAAAGTCTTTGATGTTTCTAACAAACTCTGATGTTTCTAACAAACTATTTGTGGTTTTTAATAAACTCCTTGATATTTGTACCAAAGTCTCTGATGTTTGTACAAAAGTCTCTGATGTTTGTACAAAAGTCTTTAATGTTTGTACCAAAGTCTTTGATGTTTGTACAAAAGTCGTTGATGTTTCTAACAAAGTCTTTGATGTTTCTAACAAACTCTGATGTTTTTAACAAACTATTTATTATTTCTAACAAAGTCTTTGATTTTTTTAACGAAGTCTTTGATGTTTCTAACAAATTATTTGTTATTTTTAATAAACTCCTTGATATTTGTACAAAAAGTCTTTGATGTTTGTTCAAAAGTCTTTGATGTTTCTAACAAAGTCTTTGATGTTTCTAACAAGCTCTGATCTTTTTAAAAAAATATTTAATATTTCTAACAAAGTCTTTGATATTTTTAACAAACTCTTTGATGTTTCTAAAAAAGTCTTTCATGTTTGTACCAAAGTCTTTCATGTTTGTACCAAAGTCTTTGATATTTCTACTAAATGCGTTGATGTTTCTAACAAAGTCTTTGATGTTTCTAACAAACTATTTGTTATCTTTAATAAACTCCTTGATATTTGTACCACAGTCTTTGATGTTTGTACAAAGGTCTTTGATGTTTCTAACAAACGCTGATGTTTTTAACAAACTATTTATTATTTCTAACAAACTCTTTGATGTTTCTAACAAACTCTTTGATGTTTGTACCAAAGTCTTTGATGATTCTTACATAAGCTTTGATGTTTCTAACCAAGTCTTTGATGTTTCTAACAAAATCTTTGATGTTTCTAACAAACTATTTGTGATTTTTAATAAACTCCTTGATATTTGTACCAAAGTCTCTGATGTTTGTACAAAAGTCTTTGATGTTTGTACCAAAGTCTTTGATGTTTCTAACAAACACGTTGATGTTTCTAACAAACTCTGATGTTTCTAACAAACTATTTGTGGTTTTTAATAAACTCCTTGATATTTGTACCAAAGTATCTGATGTTTGTACAAAAGTATTTGATGTTTCTAACAAAGTTTTTGATGTTTCTAACAAACTCTTTGATGTTTCTAACAAAGGCTTTGATGCTTCTAACAAACTCTGATGTTTCTAACAAACTATTTGTGATTTTTAATAAACTCCTTGATATTTGTACCAAAGTCTCTGATGTTTGTACAAAAGTCTCTGATGTTTGTACAAAAGTCTTTGATGTTTGTACCAAAGTCTTTGATGTTTCTAACAAACTCTGATGTTTTTAACAAACTATTTAATATTTCTGACAAAGTCTTTGATTTTTTTAACGAAGTCTTTTGATGTTTCTAACAAATTATTTGTTATTTTTAATAAACTCCTTGATATTTGTATCAAAGTCTTTGATGTTTCTAACATAGGCTTGTATGTTTCTAACAAAGTCTTTGATGTTTCTAACAAACTATTTGTTATCTTTAATAAACTCCTTGATATTTGTACCAAAGTCTTTGATGTTTGTACAAAGGTCTTTGATGTTTCTAACATACGCTGATGTTTTTAACAAACTATTTAATATTTCTAACAAACTCTTTGATGTTTCTAACAAACTCTTTGATGTTTGTACCAAAGTCTTTGATGAATCTTACATAAGCTTTGATGTTTCTAACCAAGTCTTTGATGTTTCTAACAAAATCTTTGATGTTTCTAACAAACTATTTGTGATTTTTAAAAAACTCCTTGATATTTGTACCAAAGTCTTTGCTGTTTGTACAAAGGTCTTTGATGTTTCTAACAAACGCTGATGTTTTTAACAAACTATTTAATATTTCTAACAAAGTCTTTGATGTTTGTACCAAAGTGTTTGATGTTTGTACGAAAGGCTTTGATGTTTCTAACAAACTCTGATGTTTTTAACAAACTATTTAATATTTCTGACAAAGTCTTTGATTTTTTTAACGAAGTCTTTTGATGTTTCTAACAAATTATTTGTTATTTTTAATAAACTCCTTGATATTTGTATCAAAGTCTTTGATGTTTCTAACATAGGCTTGTATGTTTCTAACAAAGTCTTTGATGTTTCTAACAAACTATTTGTTATCTTTAATAAACTCCTTGATATTTGTACCACAGTCTTTGATGTTTGTACAAAGGTCTTTGATGTTTCTAACAAACGCTGATGTTTTTAACAAACTATTTATTATTTCTAACAAACTCTTTGATGTTTCTAACAAACTCTTTGATGTTTGTACCAAAGTCTTTGATGATTCTTACATAAGCTTTGATGTTTCTAACCAAGTCTTTGATGTTTCTAACAAAATCTTTGATGTTTCTAACAAACTATTTGTGATTTTTAATAAACTCCTTGATATTTGTACCAAAGTCTCTGATGTTTGTACAAAAGTCTTTGATGTTTGTACCAAAGTCTTTGATGTTTCTAACAAACACGTTGATGTTTCTAACAAACTCTGATGTTTCTAACAAACTATTTGTGGTTTTTAATAAACTCCTTGATATTTGTACCAAAGTATCTGATGTTTGTACAAAAGTATTTGATGTTTCTAACAAAGTTTTTGATGTTTCTAACAAACTCTTTGATGTTTCTAACAAAGGCTTTGATGCTTCTAACAAACTCTGATGTTTCTAACAAACTATTTGTGATTTTTAATAAACTCCTTGATATTTGTACCAAAGTCTCTGATGTTTGTACAAAAGTCTCTGATGTTTGTACAAAAGTCTTTGATGTTTGTACCAAAGTCTTTGATGTTTCTAACAAACTCTGATGTTTTTAACAAACTATTTAATATTTCTGACAAAGTCTTTGATTTTTTTAACGAAGTCTTTTGATGTTTCTAACAAATTATTTGTTATTTTTAATAAACTCCTTGATATTTGTATCAAAGTCTTTGATGTTTCTAACATAGGCTTGTATGTTTCTAACAAAGTCTTTGATGTTTCTAACAAACTATTTGTTATCTTTAATAAACTCCTTGATATTTGTACCAAAGTCTTTGATGTTTGTACAAAGGTCTTTGATGTTTCTAACAAACGCTGATGTTTTTAACAAACTATTTAATATTTCTAACAAACTCTTTGATGTTTCTAACAAACTCTTTGATGTTTGTACCAAAGTCTTTGATGATTCTTACATAAGCTTTGATGTTTCTAACCAAGTCTTTGATGTTTCTAACAAAATCTTTGATGTTTCTAACAAACTATTTGTGATTTTTAATAAACTCCTTGATATTTGTACCAAAGTCTCTGATGTTTGTACAAAAGTCTTTGATGTTTGTACCAAAGTCTTTGATGTTTCTAACAAACACGTTGATGTTTCTAACAAACTCTGATGTTTCTAACAAACTATTTGTGGTTTTTAATAAACTCCTTGATATTTGTACAAAAAGTCTTTGATGTTTGTTCAAAAGTCTTTGATGTTTCTAACAAAGTCTTTGATGTTTCTAACAAGCTCTGATCTTTTTAAAAAAATATTTAATATTTCTAACAAAGTCTTTGATATTTTTAACAAACTCTTTGATGTTTCTAAAAAAGTCTTTCATGTTTGTACCAAAGTCTTTCATGTTTGTACCAAAGTCTTTGATATTTCTACTAAATGCGTTGATGTTTCTAACAAAGTCTTTGATGTTTCTAACAAACTATTTGTTATCTTTAATAAACTCCTTGATATTTGTACCACAGTCTTTGATGTTTGTACAAAGGTCTTTGATGTTTCTAACAAACGCTGATGTTTTTAACAAACTATTTATTATTTCTAACAAACTCTTTGATGTTTCTAACAAACTCTTTGATGTTTGTACCAAAGTCTTTGATGATTCTTACATAAGCTTTGATGTTTCTAACCAAGTCTTTGATGTTTCTAACAAAATCTTTGATGTTTCTAACAAACTATTTGTGATTTTTAATAAACTCCTTGATATTTGTACCAAAGTCTCTGATGTTTGTACAAAAGTCTTTGATGTTTGTACCAAAGTCTTTGATGTTTCTAACAAACACGTTGATGTTTCTAACAAACTCTGATGTTTCTAACAAACTATTTGTGGTTTTTAATAAACTCCTTGATATTTGTACCAAAGTATCTGATGTTTGTACAAAAGTATTTGATGTTTCTAACAAAGTTTTTGATGTTTCTAACAAACTCTTTGATGTTTCTAACAAAGGCTTTGATGCTTCTAACAAACTCTGATGTTTCTAACAAACTATTTGTGATTTTTAATAAACTCCTTGATATTTGTACCAAAGTCTCTGATGTTTGTACAAAAGTCTCTGATGTTTGTACAAAAGTCTTTGATGTTTGTACCAAAGTCTTTGATGTTTCTAACAAACTCTGATGTTTTTAACAAACTATTTAATATTTCTGACAAAGTCTTTGATTTTTTTAACGAAGTCTTTTGATGTTTCTAACAAATTATTTGTTATTTTTAATAAACTCCTTGATATTTGTATCAAAGTCTTTGATGTTTCTAACATAGGCTTGTATGTTTCTAACAAAGTCTTTGATGTTTCTAACAAACTATTTGTTATCTTTAATAAACTCCTTGATATTTGTACCAAAGTCTTTGATGTTTGTACAAAGGTCTTTGATGTTTCTAACAAACGCTGATGTTTTTAACAAACTATTTAATATTTCTAACAAACTCTTTGATGTTTCTAACAAACTCTTTGATGTTTGTACCAAAGTCTTTGATGATTCTTACATAAGCTTTGATGTTTCTAACCAAGTCTTTGATGTTTCTAACAAAATCTTTGATGTTTCTAACAAACTATTTGTGATTTTTAATAAACTCCTTGATATTTGTACCAAAGTCTCTGATGTTTGTACAAAAGTCTTTGATGTTTGTACCAAAGTCTTTGATGTTTCTAACAAACACGTTGATGTTTCTAACAAACTCTGATGTTTCTAACAAACTATTTGTGGTTTTTAATAAACTCCTTGATATTTGTACCAAAGTCTCTGATGTTTGTACAAAAGTCTCTGATGTTTGTACAAAAGTCTTTAATGTTTGTACCAAAGTCTTTGATGTTTCTAACAAACGCTTTGATGTTTCTAACAAAACATTTTTATGTTTGTACCAAAGTCTTTGATGTTTGTACCAAAGTCTTTGATGTTTGTACAAAAGTCGTTGATGTTTCTAACAAAGTCTTTGATGTTTCTAACAAACTCTGATGTTTTTAACAAACTATTTATTATTTCTAACAAAGTCTTTGATTTTTTTAACGAAGTCTTTGATGTTTCTAACAAATTATTTGTTATTTTTAATAAACTCTTTGATATTTGTACAAAAAGTCTTTGATGTTTGTTCAAAAGTCTTTGATGTTTCTAACAAAGTCTTTGATGTTTCTAACAAGCTCTGATCTTTTTAAAAAAATATTTAATATTTCTAAAAAAGTATTTAATATTTCTAACAAAGTCTTTGATATTTTTAACAAACTCTTTGATGTTTCTAAAAAAGTCTTTCATGTTTGTACCAAAGTCTTTCATGTTTGTACCAAAGTCTTTGATATTTCTACTAAATGCGTTGATGTTTCTAACAAAGTCTTTGATGTTTCTAACAAAGCCTTTGATGTTTCTAACAAAGTCTTGCATGTTTCTAACAAACTCTGATATTGTTAACAAACTATTTAATATTTCTAACAAAGTCTTTGATGTTTCTAACAAACAATTTGGTTTTTTTAATAAACTTCTTGATATTTGTATCAAAGTCTTTGATGTTTCTAACATAGGCTTGTATGTTTCTAACAAAGTCTTTGATGTTTCTAACAAACTATTTGTTATCTTTAATAAACTCCTTGATATTTGTACCAAAGTCTTTGCTGTTTGTACAAAGGTCTTTGATGTTTCTAACAAACGCTGATGTTTTTAACAAACTATTTAATATTTCTAACAAAGTCTTTGATGTTTGTACCAAAGTGTTTGATGTTTGTACGAAAGGCTTTGATGTTTCTAACAAACTCTGATGTTTTTAACAAACTATTTAATATTTCTAACAAAGTCTTTGATGTTTTTAACAAACTATTTGATGTTTCTAACAAACTGATGTTTCTAACAAAATCTTTGATGTTTCTAACAAACTCTGATATTCTTAACAAAATATTTAATATTTCTAACATACTCTTTGATGTTTCAAACAAACTCTTTGATGTTTGTACCAGTCTTTGATGTTTCTAACATAAGCTTTGATGTTTCTAACAAACTATTTGTTATCTTTAATAAACTCCTTGTATTTTTACCAAAGTCTTTGATGTTTGTACAAAAGTCTTTGATGTTTCTAACAAAGTTTTTGATGTTTCTAACAAACTCTGATGTTTTTAACAAAGTTTTTGATGTTTCTAACAAACTCTGATATTTTTAACAAACTATTTAATATTTCTAAGAAATTTTTTGATATTTTTAAAAAAATCTTTGATGTTTCTAACAAACTCTTTGATGTTTGTACCAAAGTCTTTGATGTTTCTTACATAAGCTTTGATGTTTCTAACAAAGTCTTTGATGTTTCTAACAAAATCTTTGATGTTTCTAACAAACCATTTGTGATTTTTAGTAAACTCCTTGATATTTGTACCAAAGTCCCTGATGTTTGTACAAAAGTCTTTGATGTTTGTACAAAAGTCTTTGATGTTTCTAACAAACACGTTGATGTTTCTAACAAACTCTGATGTTTCTAACAAACTATTTGTGGTTTTTAATAAACTCCTTGATATTTGTACCAAAGTATCTGATGCTTGTACAAAAGTATTTGATGTTTCTAACAAAGTCTTTGATGTTTCTAACAAACTCTGATGTTTCTAACAAACTATTTGTGGTTTTTAATAAACTCCTTGATATTTGTACCAAAGTCTCTGATGTTTGTACAAAAGTCTCTGATGTTTGTACAAAAGTCTTTAATGTTTGTACCAAAGTCTTTGATGTTTGTACAAAAGTCGTTGATGTTTCTAACAAAGTCTTTGATGTTTCTAACAAACTCTGATGTTTTTAACAAACTATTTATTATTTCTAACAAAGTCTTTGATTTTTTTAACGAAGTCTTTGATGTTTCTAACAAATTATTTGTTATTTTTAATAAACTCCTTGATATTTGTACAAAAAGTCTTTGATGTTTGTTCAAAAGTCTTTGATGTTTCTAACAAAGTCTTTGATGTTTCTAACAAGCTCTGATCTTTTTAAATTTTTTTTTAATATTTCTAACAAAGTCTTTGATATTTTTAACAAACTCTTTGATGTTTCTAAAAAAGTCTTTCATGTTTGTACCAAAGTCTTTCATGTTTGTACCAAAGTCTTTGATATTTCTACTAAATGCGTTGATGTTTCTAACAAAGTCTTTGATGTTTCTAACAAAGCCTTTGATGTTTCTAACAAAGTCTTGCATGTTTCTAACAAACTCTGATATTGTTAACAAACTATTTAATATTTCTAACAAAGTCTTTGATGTTTCTAACAAACAATTTGGTTTTTTTAATAAACTTCTTGATATTTGTATCAAAGTCTTTGATGTTTCTAACATAGGCTTGTATGTTTCTAACAAAGTCTTTGATGTTTCTAACAAACTATTTGTTATCTTTAATAAACTCCTTGATATTTGTACCAAAGTCTTTGCTGTTTGTACAAAGGTCTTTGATGTTTCTAACAAACGCTGATGTTTTTAACAAACTATTTAATATTTCTAACAAAGTCTTTGATGTTTCTAACAAACTCTGATTTTTTTAACAAACTCTTTGATGTTTGTACCAAAGTCTTTGATGATTCTTACATAAGCTTTGATGTTTCTAACCAAGTCTTTGATGTTTCTAACAAAATCTTTGATGTTTCTAACAAAATCTTTGATGTTTCTAACTATTTGTGATTTTTAATAAACTCCTTGATATTTGTACCAAAGTCTCTGATGTTTGTACAAAAGTCTTTGATGTTTGTACCAAAGTCTTTGATGTTTCTAACAAACACGTTGATGTTTCTAACAAACTCTGATGTTTCTAACAAACTATTTGTGGTTTTTAATAAACTCCTTGATATTTGTACCAAAGTATCTGATGTTTGTACAAAAGTATTTGATGTTTCTAACAAAGTCTTTGATGTTTCTAACAAACTCTTTGATGTTTCTAACAAAGGCTATGATGTTTCTAACAACGTCTTTGCTGTTTCTAACAAAGTCTTTGATGCTTCTAACAAACTCTGATGTTTCTAACAAACTATTTGTGGTTTTTAATAAACTCCTTGATATTTGTACCAAAGTATCTGATGCTTGTACAAAAGTATTTGATGTGTCTAACAAAGTATTTGATGTTTCTAACAAAGCTTTGATGTTTCTAACAAAACATTTTTATGTTTGTACCAAAGTCTTTGATGTTTGTACCAAAGTCTATGATGTTTGTGCAAAAGTCGTTGATGTTTCTAACAAAGTCTTTGATGTTTCTAACAAACTCTGATGTTTTTAACAAACTATTTAATATTTCTGACAAAGTCTTTGATTTTTTTAACGAAGTCTTTTGATGTTTCTAACAAATTATTTGTTATTTTTAATAAACTCCTTGATATTTGTATCAAAGTCTTTGATGTTTCTAACATAGGCTTGTATGTTTCTAACAAAGTCTTTGATGTTTCTAACAAACTATTTGTTATCTTTAATAAACTCCTTGATATTTGTACCACAGTCTTTGATGTTTGTACAAAGGTCTTTGATGTTTCTAACAAACGCTGATGTTTTTAACAAACTATTTATTATTTCTAACAAACTCTTTGATGTTTCTAACAAACTCTTTGATGTTTGTACCAAAGTCTTTGATGATTCTTACTTAAGCTTTGATGTTTCTAACCAAGTCTTTGATGTTTCTAACAAAATCTTTGATGTTTCTAACAAACTATTTGTGATTTTTAATAAACTCCTTGATATTTGTACCAAAGTCTCTGATGTTTGTACAAAAGTCTTTGATGTTTGTACCAAAGTCTTTGATGTTTCTAACAAACTCTGATGTTTCTAACAAACTATTTGTGGTTTTTAATAAACTCCTTGATATTTGTACCAAAGTATCTGATGTTTGTACAAAAGTATTTGATGTTTCTAACAAAGTTTTTGATGTTTCTAACAAACTCTTTGATGTTTCTAACAAAGGCTTTGATGCTTCTAACAAACTCTGATGTTTCTAACAAACTATTTGTGATTTTTAATAAACTCCTTGATATTTGTACCAAAGTCTCTGATGTTTGTACAAAAGTCTCTGATGTTTGTACAAAAGTCTTTGATGTTTGTACCAAAGTCTTTGATGTTTCTAACAAACTCTGATGTTTTTAACAAACTATTTAATATTTCTGACAAAGTCTTTGATTTTTTTAACGAAGTCTTTTGATGTTTCTAACAAATTATTTGTTATTTTTAATAAACTCCTTGATATTTGTATCAAAGTCTTTGATGTTTCTAACATAGGCTTGTATGTTTCTAACAAAGTCTTTGATGTTTCTAACAAACTATTTGTTATCTTTAATAAACTCCTTGATATTTGTACCAAAGTCTCTGATGTTTGTACAAAAGTCTTTGATGTTTGTACCAAAGTCTTTGATGTTTCTAACAAACACGTTGATGTTTCTAACAAACTCTGATGTTTCTAACAAACTATTTGTGGTTTTTAATAAACTCCTTGATATTTGTACCAAAGTATCTGATGTTTGTACAAAAGTATTTGATGTTTCTAACAAAGTTTTTGATGTTTCTAACAAACTCTTTGATGTTTCTAACAAAGGCTTTGATGCTTCTAACAAACTCTGATGTTTCTAACAAACTATTTGTGATTTTTAATAAACTCCTTGATATTTGTACCAAAGTCTCTGATGTTTGTACAAAAGTCTCTGATGTTTGTACAAAAGTCTTTAATGTTTGTACCAAAGTCTTTGATGTTTCTAACAAACGCTTTGATGTTTCTAACAAAACATTTTTATGTTTGTACCAAAGTCTTTGATGTTTGTACCAAAGTCTTTGATGTTTGTACAAAAGTCGTTGATGTTTCTAACAAAGTCTTTGATGTTTCTAACAAACTCTGATGTTTTTAACAAACTATTTATTATTTCTAACAAAGTCTTTGATTTTTTTAACGAAGTCTTTGATGTTTCTAACAAATTATTTGTTATTTTTAATAAACTCCTTGATATTTGTACAAAAAGTCTTTGATGTTTGTTCAAAAGTCTTTGATGTTTCTAACAAAGTCTTTGATGTTTCTAACAAGCTCTGATCTTTTTAAAAAAATATTTAATATTTCTAAAAAAGTATTTAATATTTCTAACAAAGTCTTTGATATTTTTAACAAACTCTTTGATGTTTCTAAAAAAGTCTTTCATGTTTGTACCAAAGTCTTTCATGTTTGTACCAAAGTCTTTGATATTTCTACTAAATGCGTTGATGTTTCTAACAAAGTCTTTGATGTTTCTAACAAAGCCTTTGATGTTTCTAACAAAGTCTTGCATGTTTCTAACAAACTCTGATATTGTTAACAAACTATTTAATATTTCTAACAAAGTCTTTGATGTTTCTAACAAACAATTTGGTTTTTTTAATAAACTTCTTGATATTTGTATCAAAGTCTTTGATGTTTCTAACATAGGCTTGTATGTTTCTAACAAAGTCTTTGATGTTTCTAACAAACTATTTGTTATCTTTAATAAACTCCTTGATATTTGTACCAAAGTCTTTGATGTTTGTACAAAGGTCTTTGATGTTTCTAACAAACGCTGATGTTTTTAACAAACTATTTAATATTTCTAACAAACTCTTTGATGTTTCTAACAAACTCTTTGATGTTTGTACCAAAGTCTTTGATGATTCTTACATAAGCTTTGATGTTTCTAACCAAGTCTTTGATGTTTCTAACAAAATCTTTGATGTTTCTAACAAACTATTTGTGATTTTTAATAAACTCCTTGATATTTGTACCAAAGTCTCTGATGTTTGTACAAAAGTCTTTGATGTTTGTACCAAAGTCTTTGATGTTTCTAACAAACACGTTGATGTTTCTAACAAACTCTGATGTTTCTAACAAACTATTTGTTGTTTTTAATAAACTCCTTGATATTTGTACCAAAGTATCTGATGTTTGTACAAAAGTATTTGATGTTTCTAACAAACTCTTTGATGTTTCTAACAAAGGCTTTGATGCTTCTAACAAACTCTGATGTTTCTAACAAACTATTTGTGATTTTTAATAAACTCCTTGATATTTGTACCAAAGTCTCTGATGTTTGTACAAAAGTCTCTGATGTTTGTACAAAAGTCTTTGATGTTTGTACCAAAGTCTTTGATGTTTCTAACAAACTCTGATGTTTTTAACAAACTATTTAATATTTCTGACAAAGTCTTTGATTTTTTTAACGAAGTCTTTTGATGTTTCTAACAAATTATTTGTTATTTTTAATAAACTCCTTGATATTTGTATCAAAGTCTTTGATGTTTCTAACATAGGCTTGTATGTTTCTAACAAAGTCTTTGATGTTTCTAACAAACTATTTGTTATCTTTAATAAACTCCTTGATATTTGTACCAAAGTCTTTGATGTTTGTACAAAGGTCTTTGATGTTTCTAACAAACGCTGATGTTTTTAACAAACTATTTAATATTTCTAACAAACTCTTTGATGTTTCTAACAAACTCTTTGATGTTTGTACCAAAGTCTTTGATGATTCTTACATAAGCTTTGATGTTTCTAACCAAGTCTTTGATGTTTCTAACAAAATCTTTGATGTTTCTAACAAACTATTTGTGATTTTTAATAAACTCCTTGATATTTGTACCAAAGTCTCTGATGTTTGTACAAAAGTCTTTGATGTTTGTACCAAAGTCTTTGATGTTTCTAACAAACACGTTGATGTTTCTAACAAACTCTGATGTTTCTAACAAACTATTTGTGGTTTTTAATAAACTCCTTGATATTTGTACCAAAGTATCTGATGTTTGTACAAAAGTATTTGATGTTTCTAACAAAGTTTTTGATGTTTCTAACAAACTCTTTGATGTTTCTAACAAAGGCTTTGATGCTTCTAACAAACTCTGATGTTTCTAACAAACTATTTGTGATTTTTAATAAACTCCTTGATATTTGTACCAAAGTCTCTGATGTTTGTACAAAAGTCTCTGATGTTTGTACAAAAGTCTTTGATGTTTGTACCAAAGTCTTTGATGTTTCTAACAAACGCTTTGATGTTTCTAACAAAACATTTTTATGTTTGTACCAAAGTTTTTGATGTTTGTACCAAAGTCTTTGATGTTTGTACAAAAGTCGTTGATGTTTCTAACAAAGTCTTTGATGTTTCTAACAAACTATTTGTTTTTTTTAATAAACTCCTTTATATTTGTACCAAAGACTTTGATGTTTCTAACAAACTCTTTGATGTTTCTTAAAAAATCTTTGATGCTTCTAACAAAGTCTTTGATGTTTGTACCAAAGTGTTTGATGTTTGTACGAAAGGCTTTGATGTTTCTAACAAACTCTGATGTTTTTAACAAACTATTTATTATTTCTAACAAAGTCTTTGTTGTTTCTAACAAACTATTTTTTTTTTTAATAAACTCCTTGATATTTGTACCAAAGTCTTTGATGTTTTTAACAAACTCTGTGATGTTTCTTACAAACTGATGTTTCTAACAAAATCTTTGATGCTTCTGACAAACTCTTTTATGTTTGTACCAAAGTCTTTGATGTTTGTACAAAAGTCATTGATGTTTCTAACAAAGGCTTTGATGTTTCTAACAAACTCTGATATTTTTAACAAAATATTTAATATTTCTAACAAACTCTTTGATGTTTCAAACAAACTCTTTGATGTTTGTACCAGTCTTTGATGTTTCTAACAAAGTTTTTGATGTTTCTAACAAACTCTGATGTTTTTAACAAAGTTTTTGATGTTTCTAACAAACTCTGATATTTTTAACAAACTATTTAATATTTCTAACAAATTTTTTGATATTTTAACAAACTGTTTGATGTTTCTAACAAACTCCTTGATGTTTGTCCCAAAGTCTTTGATGTTTCTTACATAAGCTTTGATGTTTCTAACAAAGTCTTTGATGTTTCTAACAAAATCTTTGATGTTTCTAACAAACTATTTGTGATTTTTAATAAACTCCTTGATATTTGTACCAAAGTCTCTGATGTTTGTACAAAAGTCTTTGATGTTTGTACAAAAGTCTTTGATGTTTCTAACAAACACGTTGATGTTTCTAACAAACTCTGATGTTTCTAACAAACTATTTGTGGTTTTTAACAAGCTCCTTGATATTTGTACCAAAGTCTTTGATGTTTGTACAAAAGTCTTTGATGTTTCTAACAAACACGTTGATGTTTCTAACAAACTCTGATGTTTCTAACAAACTATTTGTGGTTTTTAATAAACTCCTTGATATTTGTACCAAAGTATCTGATGTTTGTACAAAAGTATTTGATGTTTCTAACAAAGTCTTTGATGTTTCTAACAAACTCTTTGATGTTTCTAACAAAGGCTATGATGTTTCTAACAACGTCTTTGCTGTTTCTAACAAAGTCTTTGATGCTTCTAACAAACTCTGATGTTTCTAACAAACTATTTGTGGTTTTTAATAAACTCCTTGATATTTGTACCAAAGTATCTGATGCTTGTACAAAAGTATTTGATGTTTCTAACAAAGCTTTGATGTTTCAAACAAAACATTTTTATGTTTGTACCAAAGTCTTTGATGTTTGTACCAAAGTCTTTGATGTTTCTTACATAAGCTTTGATGTTTCTAACAAAGTCTTTGATGTTTCTAACAAAATCTTTGATGTTTCTAACAAACTATTTGTGATTTTTAATAAACTCCTTGATATTTGTACCAAAGTCTCTGATGTTTGTACAAAAGTCTTTGATGTTTGTACAAAAGTCTTTGATGTTTCTAACAAACACGTTGATGTTTCTAACAAACTCTGATGTTTCTAACAAACTATTTGTGGTTTTTAATAAACTCCTTGATATTTGTACCAAAGTATCTGATGTTTGTACAAAAGTATTTGATGTTTCTAACAAAGTCTTTGATGTTTCTAACAAACTCTTTGATGTTTCTAACAAAGGCTATGATGTTTCTAACAACGTCTTTGCTGTTTCTAACAAAGTCTTTGATGCTTCTAACAAACTCTGATGTTTCTAACAAAGTCTTTGATGTTTCTAACAAACTGTGATGTTTTTAACAAACTATTTAATATTTCTGACAAAGTCTTTGATTTTTTTAACGAAGTCTTTTGATGTTTCTAACAAATTATTTGTTATTTTTAATAAACTCCTTGATATTTGTATCAAAGTCTTTGATGTTTCTAACATAGGCTTGTATGTTTCTAACAAAGTCTTTGATGTTTCTAACAAACTATTTGTTATCTTTAATAAACTCCTTGATATTTGTACCAAAGTCTTTGATGTTTGTACAAAGGTCTTTGATGTTTCTAACAAACGCTGATGTTTTTAACAAACTATTTAATATTTCTAACAAACTCTTTGATGTTTCTAACAAACTCTTTGATGTTTGTACCAAAGTCTTTGATGATTCTTACATAAGCTTTGATGTTTCTAACCAAGTCTTTGATGTTTCTAACAAAATCTTTGATGTTTCTAACAAACTATTTGTGATTTTTAATAAACTCCTTGATATTTGTACCAAAGTCTCTGATGTTTGTACAAAAGTATTTGATGTTTCTAACAAAGTTTTTGATGTTTCTAACAAACTCTTTGATGTTTCTAACAAAGGCTTTGATGCTTCTAACAAACTCTGATGTTTCTAACAAACTATTTGTGATTTTTAATAAACTCCTTGATATTTGTAGCAAAGTCTCTGATGTTTGTACAAAAGTCTCTGATGTTTGTACAAAAGTCTTTGATGTTTGTACCAAAGTCTTTGATGTTTCTAACAAACGCTTTGATGTTTCTAACAAAACATTTTTATGTTTGTACCAAAGTTTTTGATGTTTGTACCAAAGTCTTTGATGTTTGTACAAAAGTCGTTGATGTTTCTAACAAAGTCTTTGATGTTTCTAACAAACAATTTGTTTTTTTTAATAAACTCCTTTATATTTGTACCAAAGACTTTGATGTTTCTAACAAACTCTTTGATGTTTCTTACAAAATCTTTGATGCTTCTAACAAAGTCTTTGATGTTTGTACCAAAGTGTTTGATGTTTGTACGAAAGGCTTTGATGTTTCTAACAAACTCTGATGTTTTTAACAAACTATTTAATATTTCTAACAAAGTCTTTGATGTTTCTAACAAACTATTTGTTTTTTTTAATAAACTCCTTGATATTTTTACCAAAGTCTTTGATGTTTTTAACAAACTCGTTGATGTTTCTTACAAACTGATGTTTCTAACAAAATCTTTGATGCTTCTAACAAACTCTTTTATGTTTGTACCAAAGTCTTTGATGTTTGTACAAAAGTCATTGATGTTTCTAACAAAGGCTTTGATGCTTCTAACAAACTCTTTTATGTTTGTACCAAAGTCTTTGATGTTTGTACAAAAGTCATTGATGTTTGTACCAAAGTCTTTGATGATTCTTACATAAGCTTTGATGTTTCTAACCAAGTCTTTGATGTTTCTAACAAAATCTTTGATGTTTCTAACAAATTATTTGTTATTTTTAATAAACTCCTTGATATTTGTATCAAAGTCTTTGACGTTTCTAACATAGGCTTGTATGTTTCTATCAAAGTCTTTGATGTTTCTAACAAACTATTTGTTATCTTTAATAAACTCCTTGATATTTGTACCAAAGTCTTTGATGTTTGTACAAAGGTCTTTGATGTTTCTAACAAACGCTGATATTTTTAACAAAATATTTAATATTTCTAACAAACTCTTTGATGTTTCAAACAAACTCTTTGATGTTTGTACCAGTCTTTGATGTTTCTAACATAAGCTTTGATGTTTCTAACAAACTATTTGTTATCTTTAATAAACTCCTTGTATTTTTACCAAAGTCTTTGATGTTTGTACAAAAGTCTTTGATGTTTCTAACAAAGTTTTTGATGTTTCTAACAAACTCTGATGTTTTTAACAAAGTTTTTGATGTTTCTAACAAACTCTGATATTTTTAACAAACTATTTAATATTTCTAACAAATTTTTTGATATTTTTAACAAACTGTTTGATGTTTCTAACAAACTCCTTGATGTTTGTCCCAAAGTCTTTGATGTTTCTTACATAAGTTTTGATGTTTCTAACAAAGTCTTTGATGTTTCTAACAAAGTCTTTGATGTTTCTAACAAACACGTTGATGTTTCTAACAAACTCTGATGTTTCTAACAAACTATTTGTGGTTTTTAATAAACTCCTTGATATTTGTACCAAAGTCTTTGATGTTTGTACAAAAGTCTTTGATGTTTCTAACAAACACGTTGATGTTTCTAACAAACTCTGATGTTTCTAACAAACTATTTGTGGTTTTTAATAAACTCCTTGATATTTGTACCAAAGTATCTGATGTTTGTACAAAAGTATTTGATGTTTCTAACAAAGTCTTTGATGTTTCTAACAAACTCTTTGATGTTTCTAACAAAGGCTATGATGTTTCTAACAACGTCTTTGCTGTTTCTAACAAAGTCTTTGATGCTTCTAACAAACTCTGATGTTTCTAACAAACTATTTGTGGTTTTTAATAAACTCCTTGATTTTTTGTACCAAAGTATCTGATGCTTGTACAAAAGTATTTGATGTGTCTAACAAAGTATTTGATGTTTCTAACAAAGCTTTGATGTTTCTAACAAAACATTTTTATGTTTGTACCAAAGTCTTTGATGTTTGTACCAAAGTCTTTGATGTTTGTGCAAAAGTCGTTGATGTTTCTAACAAAGTCTTTGATGTTTCTAACAAACTCTGATGTTTTTAACAAACTATTTAATATTTCTGACAAAGTCTTTGATTTTTTTAACGAAGTCTTTTGATGTTTCTAACAAATTATTTGTTATTTTTAATAAACTCCTTGATATTTGTATCAAAGTCTTTGACGTTTCTAACATAGGCTTGTATGTTTCTATCAAAGTCTTTGATGTTTCTAACAAACTATTTGTTATCTTTAATAAACTCCTTGATATTTGTACCAAAGTCTTTGATGTTTGTACAAAGGTCTTTGATGTTTCTAACAAACGCTGATGTTTTTAACAAACTATTTAATATTTCTAACAAACTCTTTGATGTTTCTAACAAACTCTTTGATGTTTGTACCAAAGTCTTTGATGATTCTTACATAAGCTTTGATGTTTCTAACCAAGTCTTTGATGTTTCTAACAAAATCTTTGATGTTTCTAACAAACTATTTGTGATTTTTAATAAACTCCTTGATATTTGTACCAAAGTCTCTGATGTTTGTACAAAAGTATTTGATGTTTCTAACAAAGTTTTTGATGTTTCTAACAAACTCTTTGATGTTTCTAACAAAGGCTTTGATGCTTCTAACAAACTCTGATGTTTCTAACAAACTATTTGTGATTTTTAATAAACTCCTTGATATTTGTACCAAAGTCTCTGATGTTTGTACAAAAGTCTCTGATGTTTGTACAAAAGTCTTTGATGTTTGTACCAAAGTCTTTGATGTTTCTAACAAACGCTTTGATGTTTCTAAAAAAACATTTTTATGTTTGTACCAAAGTTTTTGATGTTTGTACCAAAGTCTTTGATGTTTGTACAAAAGTCGTTGATGTTTCTAACAAAGTCTTTGATGTTTCTAACAAACTATTTGTTTTTTTTAATAAACTCCTTTATATTTGTACCAAAGACTTTGATGTTTCTAACAAACTCTTTGATGTTTCTTACAAAATCTTTGATGCTTCTAACAAAGTCTTTGATGTTTGTACCTAAGTGTTTGATGTTTGTACGAAAGGCTTTGATGTTTCTAACAAACTCTGATGTTTTTAACAAACTATTTAATATTTCTAACAAACTCTTTGATGTTTCTAACAAACTCTTTGATGTTTGTACCAAAGTCTTTGATGATTCTTACATAACCTTTGATGTTTCTAACCAAGTCTTTGATGTTTCTAACAAAGGCTATGATGTTTCTAACAACGTCTTTGCTGTTTCTAACAAAGTCTTTGATGCTTCTAACAAACTCTGATGTTTCTAACAAACTATTTGTGGTTTTTAATAAACTCCTTGATATTTGTACCAAAGTATCTGATGCTTGTACAAAAGTATTTGATGTGTCTAACAAAGTATTTGATGTTTCTAACAAAGCTTTGATGTTTCTAACAAAACATTTTTATGTTTGTACCAAAGTCTTTGATGTTTGTACCAAAGTCTTTGATGTTTGTGCAAAAGTCGTTGATGTTTCTAACAAAGTCTTTGATGTTTCTAACAAACTGTGATGTTTTTAACAAACTATTTAATATTTCTGACAAAGTCTTTGATTTTTTTAACGAAGTCTTTTGATGTTTCTAACAAATTATTTGTTATTTTTAATAAACTCCTTGATATTTGTATCAAAGTCTTTGATGTTTCTAACATAGGCTTGTATGTTTCTAACAAAGTCTTTGATGTTTCTAACAAACTATTTGTTATCTTTAATAAACTCCTTGATATTTGTACCAAAGTCTTTGATGTTTGTACAAAGGTCTTTGATGTTTCTAACAAACGCTGATGTTTTTAACAAACTATTTAATATTTCTAACAAACTCTTTGATGTTTCTAACAAACTCTTTGATGTTTGTACCAAAGTCTTTGATGATTCTTACATAAGCTTTGATGTTTCTAACCAAGTCTTTGATGTTTCTAACAAAATCTTTGATGTTTCTAACAAACTATTTGTGATTTTTAATAAACTCCTTGATATTTGTACCAAAGTCTCTGATGTTTGTACAAAAGTATTTGATGTTTCTAACAAAGTTTTTGATGTTTCAAACAAACTCTTTCATGTTTCTAACAAAGGCTTTGATGCTTCTAACAAACTCTGATGTTTCTAACAAACTATTTGTGATTTTTAATAAACTCCTTGATATTTGTACCAAAGTCTCTGATGTTTGTACAAAAGTCTCTGATGTTTGTACAAAAGTCTTTGATGTTTGTACCAAAGTCTTTGATGTTTCTAACAAACGCTTTGATGTTTCTAACAAAACATTTTTATGTTTGTACCAAAGTTTTTGATGTTTGTACCAAAGTCTTTGATGTTTGTACAAAAGTCGTTGATGTTTCTAACAAAGTCTTTGATGTTTCTAACAAACAATTTGTTTTTTTTAATAAACTCCTTTATATTTGTACCAAAGACTTTGATGTTTCTAACAAACTCTTTGATGTTTCTTACAAAATCTTTGATGCTTCTAACAAAGTCTTTGATGTTTGTACCAAAGTGTTTGATGTTTGTACGAAAGGCTTTGATGTTTCTAACAAACTCTGATGTTTTTAACAAACTATTTAATATTTCTAACAAAGTCTTTGATGTTTCTAACAAACTATTTGTTTTTTTTAATAAACTCCTTGATATTTGTACCAAAGTCTTTGATGTTTTTAACAAACTCGTTGATGTTTCTTACAAACTGATGTTTCTAACAAAATCTTTGATGCTTCTAACAAACTCTTTTATGTTTGTACCAAAGTCTTTGATGTTTGTACAAAAGTCATTGATGTTTCTAACAAAGGCTTTGATGTTTCTAACAAACTCTGATATTTTTAACAAAATATTTAATATTTCTAACAAACTCTTTGATGTTTCAAACAAACTATTTGTGATTTTTAATAAACTCCTTGATATTTGTACCAAAGTCTCTGATGTTTGTACAAAAGTCTTTGATGTTTGTACAAAAGTCTTTGATGTTTCTAACAAACACGTTGATGTTTCTAACAAACTCTGATGTTTCTAACAAACTATTTGTGGTTTTTAACAAGCTCCTTGATATTTGTACCAAAGTCTTTGATGTTTGTACAAAAGTCTTTGATGTTTCTAACAAACACGTTGATGTTTCTAACAAACTCTGATGTTTCTAACAAACTATTTGTGGTTTTTAATAAACTCCTTGATATTTGTACCAAAGTATCTGATGTTTGTACAAAAGTATTTGATGTTTCTAACAAAGTCTTTGATGTTTCTAACAAACTCTTTGATGTTTCTAACAAAGGCTATGATGTTTCTAACAACGTCTTTGCTGTTTCTAACAAAGTCTTTGATGCTTCTAACAAACTCTGATGTTTCTAACAAACTATTTGTGGTTTTTAATAAACTCCTTGATATTTGTACCAAAGTATCTGATGCTTGTACAAAAGTATTTGATGTTTCTAACAAAGCTTTGATGTTTCAAACAAAACATTTTTATGTTTGTACCAAAGTCTTTGATGTTTGTCCCAAAGTCTTTGATGTTTCTTACATAAGCTTTGATGTTTCTAACAAAGTCTTTGATGTTTCTAACAAAATCTTTGATGTTTCTAACAAACTATTTGTGATTTTTAATAAACTCCTTGATATTTGTACCAAAGTCTCTGATGTTTGTACAAAAGTCTTTGATGTTTGTACAAAAGTCTTTGATGTTTCTAACAAACACGTTGATGTTTCTAACAAACTCTGATGTTTCTAACAAACTATTTGTGGTTTTTAACAAGCTCCTTGATATTTGTACCAAAGTCTTTGATGTTTGTACAAAAGTCTTTGATGTTTCTAACAAACACGTTGATGTTTCTAACAAACTCTGATGTTTCTAACAAACTATTTGTGGTTTTTAATAAACTCCTTGATATTTGTACCAAAGTATCTGATGTTTGTACAAAAGTATTTGATGTTTCTAACAAAGTCTTTGATGTTTCTAACAAACTCTTTGATGTTTCTAACAAAGGCTATGATGTTTCTAACAACGTCTTTGCTGTTTCTAACAAAGTCTTTGATGCTTCTAACAAACTCTGATGTTTCTAACAAACTATTTGTGGTTTTTAATAAACTCCTTGATATTTGTACCAAAGTATCTGATGCTTGTACAAAAGTATTTGATGTTTCTAACAAAGCTTTGATGTTTCAAACAAAACATTTTTATGTTTGTACCAAAGTCTTTGATGTTTGTACCAAAGTCTTTGATGTTTCTTACATAAGCTTTGATGTTTCTAACAAAGTCTTTGATGTTTCTAACAAAATCTTTGATGTTTCTAACAAACTATTTGTGATTTTTAATAAACTCCTTGATATTTGTACCAAAGTCTCTGATGTTTGTACAAAAGTCTTTGATGTTTGTACAAAAGTCTTTGATGTTTCTAACAAACACGTTGATGTTTCTAACAAACTCTGATGTTTCTAACAAACTATTTGTGGTTTTTAATAAACTCCTTGATATTTGTACCAAAGTATCTGATGTTTGTACAAAAGTATTTGATGTTTCTAACAAAGTCTTTGATGTTTCTAACAAACTCTTTGATGTTTCTAACAAAGGCTATGATGTTTCTAACAACGTCTTTGCTGTTTCTAACAAAGTCTTTGATGCTTCTAACAAACTCTGATGTTTCTAACAAACTATTTGTGGTTTTTAATAAACTCCTTGATATTTGTACCAAAGTATCTGATGCTTGTACAAAAGTATTTGATGTGTCTAACAAAGTATTTGATGTTTCTAACAAAGCTTTGATGTTTCTAACAAAACATTTTTATGTTTGTACCAAAGTCTTTGATGTTTGTACCAAAGTCTTTGATGTTTGTGCAAAAGTCGTTGATGTTTCTAACAAAGTCTTTGATGTTTCTAACAAACTGTGATGTTTTTAACAAACTATTTAATATTTCTGACAAAGTCTTTGATTTTTTTAACGAAGTCTTTTGATGTTTCTAACAAATTATTTGTTATTTTTAATAAACTCCTTGATATTTGTATCAAAGTCTTTGATGTTTCTAACATAGGCTTGTATGTTTCTAACAAAGTCTTTGATGTTTCTAACAAACTATTTGTTATCTTTAATAAACTCCTTGATATTTGTACCAAAGTCTTTGATGTTTGTACAAAGGTCTTTGATGTTTCTAACAAACGCTGATGTTTTTAACAAACTATTTAATATTTCTAACAAACTCTTTGATGTTTCTAACAAACTCTTTGATGTTTCTAACAAACTCTTTGATGATTCTTACATAAGCTTTGATGTTTCTAACCAAGTCTTTGATGTTTCTAACAAAATCTTTGATGTTTCTAACAAACTATTTGTGATTTTTAATAAACTCCTTGATATTTGTACCAAAGTCTCTGATGTTTGTACAAAAGTATTTGATGTTTCTAACAAAGTTTTTGATGTTTCTAACAAACTCTTTGATGTTTCTAACAAAGGCTTTGATGCTTCTAACAAACTCTGATGTTTCTAACAAACTATTTGTGATTTTTAATAAACTCCTTGATATTTGTACCAAAGTCTCTGATGTTTGTACAAAAGTCTCTGATGTTTGTACAAAAGTCTTTGATGTTTGTACCAAAGTCTTTGATGTTTCTAACAAACGCTTTGATGTTTCTAACAAAACATTTTTATGTTTGTACCAAAGTTTTTGATGTTTGTACCAAAGTCTTTGATGTTTGTACAAAAGTCGTTGATGTTTCTAACAAAGTCTTTGATGTTTCTAACAAACAATTTGTTTTTTTTAATAAACTCCTTTATATTTGTACCAAAGACTTTGATGTTTCTAACAAACTCTTTGATGTTTCTTACAAAATCTTTGATGCTTCTAACAAAGTCTTTGATGTTTGTACCAAAGTGTTTGATGTTTGTACGAAAGGCTTTGATGTTTCTAACAAACTCTGATGTTTTTAACAAACTATTTAATATTTCTAACAAAGTCTTTGATGTTTCTAACAAACTATTTGTTTTTTTTAATAAACTCCTTGATATTTGTACCAAAGTCTTTGATGTTTTTAACAAACTCGTTGATGTTTCTTACAAACTGATGTTTCTAACAAAATCTTTGATGCTTCTAACAAACTCTTTTATGTTTGTACCAAAGTCTTTGATGTTTGTACAAAAGTCATTGATGTTTCTAACAAAGGCTTTGATGCTTCTAACAAACTCTTTTATGTTTGTACCAAAGTCTTTGATGTTTGTACAAAAGTCATTGATGTTTGTACCAAAGTCTTTGATGATTCTTACATAAGCTTTGATGTTTCTAACCAAGTCTTTGATGTTTCTAACAAAATCTTTGATGTTTCTAACAAATTATTTGTTATTTTTAATAAACTCCTTGATATTTGTATCAAAGTCTTTGACGTTTCTAACATAGGCTTGTATGTTTCTATCAAAGTCTTTGATGTTTCTAACAAACTATTTGTTATCTTTAATAAACTCCTTGATATTTGTACCAAAGTCTTTGATGTTTGTACAAAGGTCTTTGATGTTTCTAACAAACGCTGATATTTTTAACAAAATATTTAATATTTCTAACAAACTCTTTGATGTTTCAAACAAACTCTTTGATGTTTGTACCAGTCTTTGATGTTTCTAACATAAGCTTTGATGTTTCTAACAAACTATTTGTTATCTTTAATAAACTCCTTGTATTTTTACCAAAGTCTTTGATGTTTGTACAAAAGTCTTTGATGTTTCTAACAAAGTTTTTGATGTTTCTAACAAACTCTGATGTTTTTAACAAAGTTTTTGATGTTTCTAACAAACTCTGATATTTTTAACAAACTATTTAATATTTCTAACAAATTTTTTGATATTTTTAACAAACTGTTTGATGTTTCTAACAAACTCCTTGATGTTTGTCCCAAAGTCTTTGATGTTTCTTACATAAGTTTTGATGTTTCTAACAAAGTCTTTGATGTTTCTAACAAAGTCTTTGATGTTTCTAACAAACACGTTGATGTTTCTAACAAACTCTGATGTTTCTAACAAACTATTTGTGGTTTTTAATAAACTCCTTGATATTTGTACCAAAGTCTTTGATGTTTGTACAAAAGTCTTTGATGTTTCTAACAAACACGTTGATGTTTCTAACAAACTCTGATGTTTCTAACAAACTATTTGTGGTTTTTAATAAACTCCTTGATATTTGTACCAAAGTATCTGATGTTTGTACAAAAGTATTTGATGTTTCTAACAAAGTCTTTGATGTTTCTAACAAACTCTTTGATGTTTCTAACAAAGGCTATGATGTTTCTAACAACGTCTTTGCTGTTTCTAACAAAGTCTTTGATGCTTCTAACAAACTCTGATGTTTCTAACAAACTATTTGTGGTTTTTAATAAACTCCTTGATTTTTTGTACCAAAGTATCTGATGCTTGTACAAAAGTATTTGATGTGTCTAACAAAGTATTTGATGTTTCTAACAAAGCTTTGATGTTTCTAACAAAACATTTTTATGTTTGTACCAAAGTCTTTGATGTTTGTACCAAAGTCTTTGATGTTTGTGCAAAAGTCGTTGATGTTTCTAACAAAGTCTTTGATGTTTCTAACAAACTCTGATGTTTTTAACAAACTATTTAATATTTCTGACAAAGTCTTTGATTTTTTTAACGAAGTCTTTTGATGTTTCTAACAAATTATTTGTTATTTTTAATAAACTCCTTGATATTTGTATCAAAGTCTTTGACGTTTCTAACATAGGCTTGTATGTTTCTATCAAAGTCTTTGATGTTTCTAACAAACTATTTGTTATCTTTAATAAACTCCTTGATATTTGTACCAAAGTCTTTGATGTTTGTACAAAGGTCTTTGATGTTTCTAACAAACGCTGATGTTTTTAACAAACTATTTAATATTTCTAACAAACTCTTTGATGTTTCTAACAAACTCTTTGATGTTTGTACCAAAGTCTTTGATGATTCTTACATAAGCTTTGATGTTTCTAACCAAGTCTTTGATGTTTCTAACAAAATCTTTGATGTTTCTAACAAACTATTTGTGATTTTTAATAAACTCCTTGATATTTGTACCAAAGTCTCTGATGTTTGTACAAAAGTATTTGATGTTTCTAACAAAGTTTTTGATGTTTCTAACAAACTCTTTGATGTTTCTAACAAAGGCTTTGATGCTTCTAACAAACTCTGATGTTTCTAACAAACTATTTGTGATTTTTAATAAACTCCTTGATATTTGTACCAAAGTCTCTGATGTTTGTACAAAAGTCTCTGATGTTTGTACAAAAGTCTTTGATGTTTGTACCAAAGTCTTTGATGTTTCTAACAAACGCTTTGATGTTTCTAAAAAAACATTTTTATGTTTGTACCAAAGTTTTTGATGTTTGTACCAAAGTCTTTGATGTTTGTACAAAAGTCGTTGATGTTTCTAACAAAGTCTTTGATGTTTCTAACAAACTATTTGTTTTTTTTAATAAACTCCTTTATATTTGTACCAAAGACTTTGATGTTTCTAACAAACTCTTTGATGTTTCTTACAAAATCTTTGATGCTTCTAACAAAGTCTTTGATGTTTGTACCTAAGTGTTTGATGTTTGTACGAAAGGCTTTGATGTTTCTAACAAACTCTGATGTTTTTAACAAACTATTTAATATTTCTAACAAACTCTTTGATGTTTCTAACAAACTCTTTGATGTTTGTACCAAAGTCTTTGATGATTCTTACATAACCTTTGATGTTTCTAACCAAGTCTTTGATGTTTCTAACAAAGGCTATGATGTTTCTAACAACGTCTTTGCTGTTTCTAACAAAGTCTTTGATGCTTCTAACAAACTCTGATGTTTCTAACAAACTATTTGTGGTTTTTAATAAACTCCTTGATATTTGTACCAAAGTATCTGATGCTTGTACAAAAGTATTTGATGTGTCTAACAAAGTATTTGATGTTTCTAACAAAGCTTTGATGTTTCTAACAAAACATTTTTATGTTTGTACCAAAGTCTTTGATGTTTGTACCAAAGTCTTTGATGTTTGTGCAAAAGTCGTTGATGTTTCTAACAAAGTCTTTGATGTTTCTAACAAACTCTGATGTTTTTAACAAACTATTTAATATTTCTGACAAAGTCTTTGATTTTTTTAACGAAGTCTTTTGATGTTTCTAACAAATTATTTGTTATTTTTAATAAACTCCTTGATATTTGTATCAAAGTCTTTGATGTTTCTAACATAGGCTTGTATGTTTCTAACAAAGTCTTTGATGTTTCTAACAAACTATTTGTTATCTTTAATAAACTCCTTGATATTTGTACCAAAGTCTTTGATGTTTGTACAAAGGTCTTTGATGTTTCTAACAAACGCTGATGTTTTTAACAAACTATTTAATATTTCTAACAAACTCTTTGATGTTTCTAACAAACTCTTTGATGTTTGTACCAAAGTCTTTGATGATTCTTACATAAGCTTTGATGTTTCTAACCAAGTCTTTGATGTTTCTAACAAAATCTTTGATGTTTCTAACAAACTATTTGTGATTTTTAATAAACTCCTTGATATTTGTACCAAAGTCTCTGATGTTTGTACAAAAGTATTTGATGTTTCTAACAAAGTTTTTGATGTTTCTAACAAACTCTTTGATGTTTCTAACAAAGGCTTTGATGCTTCTAACAAACTCTGATGTTTCTAACAAACTATTTGTGATTTTTAATAAACTCCTTGATATTTGTACCAAAGTCTCTGATGTTTGTACAAAAGTCTCTGATGTTTGTACAAAAGTCTTTGATGTTTGTACCAAAGTCTTTGATGTTTCTAACAAACGCTTTGATGTTTCTAACAAAACATTTTTATGTTTGTACCAAAGTTTTTGATGTTTGTACCAAAGTCTTTGATGTTTGTACAAAAGTCGTTGATGTTTCTAACAAAGTCTTTGATGTTTCTAACAAACAATTTGTTTTTTTTAATAAACTCCTTTATATTTGTACCAAAGACTTTGATGTTTCTAACAAACTCTTTGATGTTTCTTACAAAATCTTTGATGCTTCTAACAAAGTCTTTGATGTTTGTACCAAAGTGTTTGATGTTTGTACGAAAGGCTTTGATGTTTCTAACAAACTCTGATGTTTTTAACAAACTATTTAATATTTCTAACAAAGTCTTTGATGTTTCTAACAAACTATTTGTTTTTTTTAATAAACTCCTTGATATTTGTACCAAAGTCTTTGATGTTTTTAACAAACTCGTTGATGTTTCTTACAAACTGATGTTTCTAACAAAATCTTTGATGCTTCTAACAAACTCTTTTATGTTTGTACCAAAGTCTTTGATGTTTGTACAAAAGTCATTGATGTTTCTAACAAAGGCTTTGATGTTTCTAACAAACTCTGATATTTTTAACAAAATATTTAATATTTCTAACAAACTCTTTGATGTTTCAAACAAACTATTTGATGTTTGTACCAGTCTTTGATGTTTCTAACATAAGCTTTGATGTTTCTAACAAACTATTTGTTATCTTTAATAAACTCCTTGTATTTTTACCAAAGTCTTTGATGTTTGTACAAAAGTCTTTGATGTTTCTAACAAAGTTTTTGATGTTTCTAACAAACTCTGATGTTTTTAACAAAGTTTTTGATGTTTCTAACAAACTCTGATGTTTTTAACAAACTGTTTGATGTTTCTAACAAACTCCTTGATGTTTGTCCCAAAGTCTTTGATGTTTCTTACATAAGCTTTGATGTTTCTAACAAAGTCTTTGATGTTTCTAACAAAATCTTTGATGTTTCTAACAAACTATTTGTGATTTTTAATAAACTCCTTGATATTTGTACCAAAGTCTCTGATGCTTGTACAAAAGTCTTTGATGTTTGTACAAAAGTCTTTGATGTTTCTAACAAACACGTTGATGTTTCTAACAAACTCTGATGTTTCTAACAAACTATTTGTGGTTTTTAACAAGCTCCTTGATATTTGTACCAAAGTCTTTGATGTTTGTACAAAAGTCTTTGATGTTTCTAACAAACACGTTGATGTTTCTAACAAACTCTGATGTTTCTAACAAACTATTTGTGATTTTTAATAAACTCCTTGATATTTGTACCAAAGTATCTGATGTTTGTACAAAAGTATTTGATGTTTCTAACAAAGTCTTTGATGTTTCTAACAAACTCTTTGATGTTTCTAACAAAGGCTATGATGTTTCTAACAACGTCTTTGCTGTTTCTAACAAAGTCTTTGATGCTTCTAACAAACTCTGATGTTTCTAACAAACTATTTGTGGTTTTTAATAAACTCCTTGATATTTGTACCAAAGTATCTGATGCTTGTACAAAAGTATTTGATGTTTCTAACAAAGCTTTGATGTTTCAAACAAAACATTTTTATGTTTGTACCAAAGTCTTTGATGTTTGTACCAAAGTCTTTGATGTTTCTTACTTAAGCTTTGATGTTTCTAACAAAGTCTTTGATGTTTCTAACAAAATCTTTGATGTTTCTAACAAACTATTTGTGATTTTTAATAAACTCCTTGATATTTGTACCAAAGTCTCTGATGTTTGTACAAAAGTCTTTGATGTTTGTACAAAAGTCTTTGATGTTTCTAACAAACTCGTTGATGTTTCTTACAAACTGATGTTTCTAACAAAATCTTTGATGCTTCTAACAAACTCTTTTATGTTTGTACCAAAGTCTTTGATGTTTGTACAAAAGTCATTGATGTTTCTAACAAAGGCTTTGATGCTTCTAACAAACTCTTTTATGTTTGTACCAAAGTCTTTGATGTTTGTACAAAAGTCATTGATGTTTGTACCAAAGTCTTTGATGATTCTTACATAAGCTTTGATGTTTCTAACCAAGTCTTTGATGTTTCTAACAAAATCTTTGATGTTTCTAACAAATTATTTGTTATTTTTAATAAACTCCTTGATATTTGTATCAAAGTCTTTGACGTTTCTAACATAGGCTTGTATGTTTCTATCAAAGTCTTTGATGTTTCTAACAAACTATTTGTTATCTTTAATAAACTCCTTGATATTTGTACCAAAGTCTTTGATGTTTGTACAAAGGTCTTTGATGTTTCTAACAAACGCTGATATTTTTAACAAAATATTTAATATTTCTAACAAACTCTTTGATGTTTCAAACAAACTCTTTGATGTTTGTACCAGTCTTTGATGTTTCTAACATAAGCTTTGATGTTTCTAACAAACTATTTGTTATCTTTAATAAACTCCTTGTATTTTTACCAAAGTCTTTGATGTTTGTACAAAAGTCTTTGATGTTTCTAACAAAGTTTTTGATGTTTCTAACAAACTCTGATGTTTTTAACAAAGTTTTTGATGTTTCTAACAAACTCTGATATTTTTAACAAACTATTTAATATTTCTAACAAATTTTTTGATATTTTTAACAAACTGTTTGATGTTTCTAACAAACTCCTTGATGTTTGTCCCAAAGTCTTTGATGTTTCTTACATAAGTTTTGATGTTTCTAACAAAGTCTTTGATGTTTCTAACAAAGTCTTTGATGTTTCTAACAAACACGTTGATGTTTCTAACAAACTCTGATGTTTCTAACAAACTATTTGTGGTTTTTAATAAACTCCTTGATATTTGTACCAAAGTCTTTGATGTTTGTACAAAAGTCTTTGATGTTTCTAACAAACACGTTGATGTTTCTAACAAACTCTGATGTTTCTAACAAACTATTTGTGGTTTTTAATAAACTCCTTGATATTTGTACCAAAGTATCTGATGTTTGTACAAAAGTATTTGATGTTTCTAACAAAGTCTTTGATGTTTCTAACAAACTCTTTGATGTTTCTAACAAAGGCTATGATGTTTCTAACAACGTCTTTGCTGTTTCTAACAAAGTCTTTGATGCTTCTAACAAACTCTGATGTTTCTAACAAACTATTTGTGGTTTTTAATAAACTCCTTGATTTTTTGTACCAAAGTATCTGATGCTTGTACAAAAGTATTTGATGTGTCTAACAAAGTATTTGATGTTTCTAACAAAGCTTTGATGTTTCTAACAAAACATTTTTATGTTTGTACCAAAGTCTTTGATGTTTGTACCAAAGTCTTTGATGTTTGTGCAAAAGTCGTTGATGTTTCTAACAAAGTCTTTGATGTTTCTAACAAACTCTGATGTTTTTAACAAACTATTTAATATTTCTGACAAAGTCTTTGATTTTTTTAACGAAGTCTTTTGATGTTTCTAACAAATTATTTGTTATTTTTAATAAACTCCTTGATATTTGTATCAAAGTCTTTGACGTTTCTAACATAGGCTTGTATGTTTCTATCAAAGTCTTTGATGTTTCTAACAAACTATTTGTTATCTTTAATAAACTCCTTGATATTTGTACCAAAGTCTTTGATGTTTGTACAAAGGTCTTTGATGTTTCTAACAAACGCTGATGTTTTTAACAAACTATTTAATATTTCTAACAAACTCTTTGATGTTTCTAACAAACTCTTTGATGTTTGTACCAAAGTCTTTGATGATTCTTACATAAGCTTTGATGTTTCTAACCAAGTCTTTGATGTTTCTAACAAAATCTTTGATGTTTCTAACAAACTATTTGTGATTTTTAATAAACTCCTTGATATTTGTACCAAAGTCTCTGATGTTTGTACAAAAGTATTTGATGTTTCTAACAAAGTTTTTGATGTTTCTAACAAACTCTTTGATGTTTCTAACAAAGGCTTTGATGCTTCTAACAAACTCTGATGTTTCTAACAAACTATTTGTGATTTTTAATAAACTCCTTGATATTTGTACCAAAGTCTCTGATGTTTGTACAAAAGTCTCTGATGTTTGTACAAAAGTCTTTGATGTTTGTACCAAAGTCTTTGATGTTTCTAACAAACGCTTTGATGTTTCTAAAAAAACATTTTTATGTTTGTACCAAAGTTTTTGATGTTTGTACCAAAGTCTTTGATGTTTGTACAAAAGTCGTTGATGTTTCTAACAAAGTCTTTGATGTTTCTAACAAACTATTTGTTTTTTTTAATAAACTCCTTTATATTTGTACCAAAGACTTTGATGTTTCTAACAAACTCTTTGATGTTTCTTACAAAATCTTTGATGCTTCTAACAAAGTCTTTGATGTTTGTACAAAAGTCTTTGATGTTTGTACGAAAGGCTTTGATGTTTCTAACAAACTCTGATGTTTTTAACAAACTATTTAATATTTCTAACAAACTCTTTGATGTTTCTAACAAACTCTTTGATGTTTGTACCAAAGTCTTTGATGATTCTTACATAACCTTTGATGTTTCTAACCAAGTCTTTGATGTTTCTAACAAAGGCTATGATGTTTCTAACAACGTCTTTGCTGTTTCTAACAAAGTCTTTGATGCTTCTAACAAACTCTGATGTTTCTAACAAACTATTTGTGGTTTTTAATAAACTCCTTGATATTTGTACCAAAGTATCTGATGCTTGTACAAAAGTATTTGATGTGTCTAACAAAGTATTTGATGTTTCTAACAAAGCTTTGATGTTTCTAACAAAACATTTTTATGTTTGTACCAAAGTCTTTGATGTTTGTACCAAAGTCTTTGATGTTTGTGCAAAAGTCGTTGATGTTTCTAACAAAGTCTTTGATGTTTCTAACAAACTCTGATGTTTTTAACAAACTATTTAATATTTCTGACAAAGTCTTTGATTTTTTTAACGAAGTCTTTTGATGTTTCTAACAAATTATTTGTTATTTTTAATAAACTCCTTGATATTTGTATCAAAGTCTTTGATGTTTCTAACATAGGCTTGTATGTTTCTAACAAAGTCTTTGATGTTTCTAACAAACTATTTGTTATCTTTAATAAACTCCTTGATATTTGTACCAAAGTCTTTGATGTTTGTACAAAGGTCTTTGATGTTTCTAACAAACGCTGATGTTTTTAACAAACTATTTAATATTTCTAACAAACTCTTTGATGTTTCTAACAAACTCTTTGATGTTTGTACCAAAGTCTTTGATGATTCTTACATAAGCTTTGATGTTTCTAACCAAGTCTTTGATGTTTCTAACAAAATCTTTGATGTTTCTAACAAACTATTTGTGATTTTTAATAAACTCCTTGATATTTGTACCAAAGTCTCTGATGTTTGTACAAAAGTATTTGATGTTTCTAACAAAGTTTTTGATGTTTCTAACAAACTCTTTGATGTTTCTAACAAAGGCTTTGATGCTTCTAACAAACTCTGATGTTTCTAACAAACTATTTGTGATTTTTAATAAACTCCTTGATATTTGTACCAAAGTCTCTGATGTTTGTACAAAAGTCTCTGATGTTTGTACAAAAGTCTTTGATGTTTGTACCAAAGTCTTTGATGTTTCTAACAAACGCTTTGATGTTTCTAACAAAACATTTTTATGTTTGTACCAAAGTTTTTGATGTTTGTACCAAAGTCTTTGATGTTTGTACAAAAGTCGTTGATGTTTCTAACAAAGTCTTTGATGTTTCTAACAAACAATTTGTTTTTTTTAATAAACTCCTTTATATTTGTACCAAAGACTTTGATGTTTCTAACAAACTCTTTGATGTTTCTTACAAAATCTTTGATGCTTCTAATAAAGTCTTTGATGTTTGTACCAAAGTGTTTGATGTTTGTACGAAAGGCTTTGATGTTTCTAACAAACTCTGATGTTTTTAACAAACTATTTAATATTTCTAACAAAGTCTTTGATGTTTCTAACAAACTATTTGTTTTTTTTAATAAACTCCTTGATATTTGTACCAAAGTCTTTGATGTTTTTAACAAACTCGTTGATGTTTCTTACAAACTGATGTTTCTAACAAAATCTTTGATGCTTCTAACAAACTCTTTTATGTTTGTACCAAAGTCTTTGATGTTTGTACAAAAGTCATTGATGTTTCTAACAAAGGCTTTGATGTTTCTAACAAACTCTGATATTTTTAACAAAATATTTAATATTTCTAACAAACTCTTTGATGTTTCAAACAAACTATTTGATGTTTGTACCAGTCTTTGATGTTTCTAACATAAGCTTTGATGTTTCTAACAAACTATTTGTTATCTTTAATAAACTCCTTGTATTTTTACCAAAGTCTTTGATGTTTGTACAAAAGTCTTTGATGTTTCTAACAAAGTTTTTGATGTTTCTAACAAACTCTGATGTTTTTAACAAAGTTTTTGATGTTTCTAACAAACTCTGATATTTTTAACAAACTATTTAATATTTCTAACAAATTTTTTGATATTTTAACAAACTGTTTGATGTTTCTAACAAACTCCTTGATGTTTGTCCCAAAGTCTTTGATGTTTCTTACATAAGCTTTGATGTTTCTAACAAAGTCTTTGATGTTTCTAACAAAATCTTTGATGTTTCTAACAAACTATTTGTGATTTTTAATAAACTCCTTGATATTTGTACCAAAGTCTCTGATGCTTGTACAAAAGTCTTTGATGTTTGTACAAAAGTCTTTGATGTTTCTAACAAACACGTTGATGTTTCTAACAAACTCTGATGTTTCTAACAAACTATTTGTGGTTTTTAACAAGCTCCTTGATATTTGTACCAAAGTCTTTGATGTTTGTACAAAAGTCTTTGATGTTTCTAACAAACACGTTGATGTTTCTAACAAACTCTGATGTTTCTAACAAACTATTTGTGGTTTTTAATAAACTCCTTGATATTTGTACCAAAGTATCTGATGTTTGTACAAAAGTATTTGATGTTTCTAACAAAGTCTTTGATGTTTCTAACAAACTCTTTGATGTTTCTAACAAAGGCTATGATGTTTCTAACAACGTCTTTGCTGTTTCTAACAAAGTCTTTGATGCTTCTAACAAACTCTGATGTTTCTAACAAACTATTTGTGGTTTTTAATAAACTCCTTGATATTTGTACCAAAGTATCTGATGCTTGTACAAAAGTATTTGATGTTTCTAACAAAGCTTTGATGTTTCAAACAAAACATTTTTATGTTTGTACCAAAGTCTTTGATGTTTGTACCAAAGTCTTTGATGTTTCTTACTTAAGCTTTGATGTTTCTAACAAAGTCTTTGATGTTTCTAACAAAATCTTTGATGTTTCTAACAAACTATTTGTGATTTTTAATAAACTCCTTGATATTTGTACCAAAGTCTCTGATGTTTGTACAAAAGTCTTTGATGTTTGTACAAAAGTCTTTGATGTTTCTAACAAACACGTTGATGTTTCTAACAAACTCTGATGTTTCTAACAAACTATTTGTGGTTTTTAATAAACTCCTTGATATTTGTACCAAAGTCTTTGATGTTTGTACAAAAGTCTTTGATGTTTCTAACAAACACGTTGATGTTTCTAACAAACTCTGATGTTTCTAACAAACTATTTGTGGTTTTTAATAAACTCCTTGATATTTGTACCAAAGTATCTGATGTTTGTACAAAAGTATTTGATGTTTCTAACAAAGTCTTTGATGTTTCTAACAAACTCTTTGATGTTTCTAACAAAGGCTATGCTGTTTCTAACAACGTCTTTGCTGTTTCTAACAAAGTCTTTGATGCTTCTAACAAACTCTGATGTTTCTAACAAACTATTTGTGGTTTTTAATAAACTCCTTGATATTTGTACCAAAGTATCTGATGCTTGTACAAAAGTATTTGATGTGTCTAACAAAGTATTTGATGTTTCTAACAAAGCTTTGATGTTTCTAACAAAACATTTTTATGTTTGTACCAAAGTCTTTGATGTTTGTACCAAAGTCTTTGATGTTTGTGCAAAAGTCGTTGATGTTTCTAACAAAGTCTTTGATGTTTCTAACAAACTCTGATGTTTTTAACAAACTATTTAATATTTCTGACAAAGTCTTTGATTTTTTTAACGAAGTCTTTTGATGTTTCTAACAAATTATTTGTTATTTTTAATAAACTCCTTGATATTTGTATCAAAGTCTTTGATGTTTCTAACATAGGCTTGTATGTTTCTAACAAAGTCTTTGATGTTTCTAACAAACTATTTGTTATCTTTAATAAACTCCTTGATATTTGTACCAAAGTCTTTGATGTTTGTACAAAGGTCTTTGATGTTTCTAACAAACGCTGATGTTTTTAACAAACTATTTAATATTTCTAACAAACTCTTTGATGTTTCTAACAAACTCTTTGATGTTTGTACCAAAGTCTTTGATGATTCTTACATAAGCTTTGATGTTTCTAACCAAGTCTTTGATGTTTCTAACAAAATCTTTGATGTTTCTAACAAACTATTTGTGATTTTTAATAAACTCCTTGATATTTGTACCAAAGTCTCTGATGTTTGTACAAAAGTATTTGATGTTTCTAACAAAGTTTTTGATGTTTCTAACAAACTCTTTGATGTTTCTAACAAAGGCTTTGATGCTTCTAACAAACTCTGATGTTTCTAACAAACTATTTGTGATTTTTAATAAACTCCTTGATATTTGTACCAAAGTCTCTGATGTTTGTACAAAAGTCTCTGATGTTTGTACAAAAGTCTTTGATGTTTGTACCAAAGTCTTTGATGTTTCTAACAAACGCTTTGATGTTTCTAACAAAACATTTTTATGTTTGTACCAAAGTTTTTGATGTTTGTACCAAAGTCTTTGATGTTTGTACAAAAGTCGTTGATGTTTCTAACAAAGTCTTTGATGTTTCTAACAAACAATTTGTTTTTTTTAATAAACTCCTTTATATTTGTACCAAAGACTTTGATGTTTCTAACAAACTCTTTGATGTTTCTTACAAAATCTTTGATGCTTCTAACAAAGTCTTTGATGTTTGTACCAAAGTGTTTGATGTTTGTACGAAAGGCTTTGATGTTTCTAACAAACTCTGATGTTTTTAACAAACTATTTAATATTTCTAACAAAGTCTTTGATGTTTCTAACAAACTATTTGTTTTTTTTAATAAACTCCTTGATATTTGTACCAAAGTCTTTGATGTTTTTAACAAACTCGTTGATGTTTCTTACAAACTGATGTTTCTAACAAAATCTTTGATGCTTCTAACAAACTCTTTTATGTTTGTACCAAAGTCTTTGATGTTTGTACAAAAGTCATTGATGTTTCTAACAAAGGCTTTGATGTTTCTAACAAACTCTGATATTTTTAACAAAATATTTAATATTTCTAACAAACTCTTTGATGTTTCAAACAAACTCTTTGATGTTTGTACCAGTCTTTGATGTTTCTAACATAAGCTTTGATGTTTCTAACAAACTATTTGTTATCTTTAATAAACTCCTTGTATTTTTACCAAAGTCTTTGATGTTTGTACAAAAGTCTTTGATGTTTCTAACAAAGTTTTTGATGTTTCTAACAAACTCTGATGTTTTTAACAAAGTTTTTGATGTTTCTAACAAACTCTGATATTTTTAACAAACTATTTAATATTTCTAACAAATTTTTTGATATTTTTAACAAACTGTTTGATGTTTCTAACAAACTCCTTGATGTTTGTCCCAAAGTCTTTGATGTTTCTTACATAAGCTTTGATGTTTCTAACAAAGTCTTTGATGTTTCTAACAAAGTCTTTGATGTTTCTAACAAACACGTTGATGTTTCTAACAAACTCTGATGTTTCTAACAAACTATTTGTGGTTTTTAATAAACTCCTTGATATTTGTACCAAAGTCTTTGATGTTTGTACAAAAGTCTTTGATGTTTCTAACAAACACGTTGATGTTTCTAACAAACTCTGATGTTTCTAACAAACTATTTGTGGTTTTTAATAAACTCCTTGATATTTGTACCAAAGTATCTGATGTTTGTACAAAAGTATTTGATGTTTCTAACAAAGTCTTTGATGTTTCTAACAAACTCTTTGATGTTTCTAACAAAGGCTATGATGTTTCTAACAACGTCTTTGCTGTTTCTAACAAAGTCTTTGATGCTTCTAACAAACTCTGATGTTTCTAACAAACTATTTGTGGTTTTTAATAAAGTCCTTGATTTTTTGTACCAAAGTATCTGATGCTTGTACAAAAGTATTTGATGTGTCTAACAAAGTATTTGATGTTTCTAACAAAGCTTTGATGTTTCTAACAAAACATTTTTATGTTTGTACCAAAGTCTTTGATGTTTGTACCAAAGTCTTTGATGTTTGTGCAAAAGTCGTTGATGTTTCTAACAAAGTCTTTGATGTTTCTAACAAACTCTGATGTTTTTAACAAACTATTTAATATTTCTGACAAAGTCTTTGATTTTTTTAACGAAGTCTTTTGATGTTTCTAACAAATTATTTGTTATTTTTAATAAACTCCTTGATATTTGTATCAAAGTCTTTGACGTTTCTAACATAGGCTTGTATGTTTCTATCAAAGTCTTTGATGTTTCTAACAAACTATTTGTTATCTTTAATAAACTCCTTGATATTTGTACCAAAGTCTTTGATGTTTGTACAAAGGTCTTTGATGTTTCTAACAAACGCTGATGTTTTTAACAAACTATTTAATATTTCTAACAAACTCTTTGATGTTTCTAACAAACTCTTTGATGTTTGTACCAAAGTCTTTGATGATTCTTACATAAGCTTTGATGTTTCTAACCAAGTCTTTGATGTTTCTAACAAAATCTTTGATGTTTCTAACAAACTATTTGTGATTTTTAATAAACTCCTTGATATTTGTACCAAAGTCTCTGATGTTTGTACAAAAGTATTTGATGTTTCTAACAAAGTTTTTGATGTTTCTAACAAACTCTTTGCTGTTTCTAACAAAGTCTTTGATGCTTCTAACAAACTCTGATGTTTCTAACAAACTATTTGTGGTTTTTAATAAACTCCTTGATATTTGTACCAAAGTATCTGATGCTTGTACAAAAGTATTTGATGTGTCTAACAAAGTATTTGATGTTTCTAACAAAGCTTTGATGTTTCTAACAAAACATTTTTATGTTTGTACCAAAGTCTTTGATGTTTGTACCAAAGTCTTTGATGTTTGTGCAAAAGTCGTTGATGTTTCTAACAAAGTCTTTGATGTTTCTAACAAACTCTGATGTTTTTAACAAACTATTTAATATTTCTGACAAAGTCTTTGATTTTTTTAACGAAGTCTTTTGATGTTTCTAACAAATTATTTGTTATTTTTAACAAACTCCTTGATATTTGTATCAAAGTCTTTGTTTCTAACATAGGCTTGTATGTTTCTAACAAAGTCTTTGATGTTTCTAACAAACTATTTGTTATCTTTAATAAACTCCTTGATATTTGTACCAAAGTCTTTGATGTTTGTACAAAGGTCTTTGATGTTTCTAACAAACGCTGATGTTTTTAACAAACTATTTAATATTTCTAACAAACTCTTTGATGTTTCTAACAAACTCTTTGATGTTTGTACCAAAGTCTTTGATGATTCTTACATAAGCTTTGATGTTTCTAACCAAGTCTTTGATGTTTCTAACAAAATCTTTGATGTTTCTAACAAACTATTTGTGATTTTTAATAAACTCCTTGATATTTGTACCAAAGTCTCTGATGTTTGTACAAAAGTATTTGATGTTTCTAACAAAGTTTTTGATGTTTCTAACAAACTCTTTGATGTTTCTAACAAAGGCTTTGATGCTTCTAACAAACTCTGATGTTTCTAACAAACTATTTGTGATTTTTAATAAACTCCTTGATATTTGTACCAAAGTCTCTGATGTTTGTACAAAAGTCTCTGATGTTTGTACAAAAGTCTTTGATGTTTGTACCAAAGTCTTTGATGTTTCTAACAAACGCTTTGATGTTTCTAACAAAACATTTTTATGTTTGTACCAAAGTTTTTGATGTTTGTACCAAAGTCTTTGATGTTTGTACAAAAGTCGTTGATGTTTCTAACAAAGTCTTTGATGTTTCTAACAAACAATTTGTTTTTTTTAATAAACTCCTTTATATTTGTACCAAAGACTTTGATGTTTCTAACAAACTCTTTGATGTTTCTTACAAAATCTTTGATGCTTCTAACAAAGTCTTTGATGTTTGTACCAAAGTGTTTGATGTTTGTACGAAAGGCTTTGATGTTTCTAACAAACTCTGATGTTTTTAACAAACTATTTAATATTTCTAACAAAGTCTTTGATGTTTCTAACAAACTATTTGTTTTTTTTAATAAACTCCTTGATATTTGTACCAAAGTCTTTGATGTTTTTAACAAACTCGTTGATGTTTCTTACAAACTGATGTTTCTAACAAAATCTTTGATGCTTCTAACAAACTCTTTTATGTTTGTACCAAAGTCTTTGATGTTTGTACAAAAGTCATTGATGTTTCTAACAAAGGCTTTGATGTTTCTAACAAACTCTGATATTTTTAACAAAATATTTAATATTTCTAACAAACTCTTTGATGTTTCAAACAAACTCTTTGATGTTTGTACCAGTCTTTGATGTTTCTAACATAAGCTTTGATGTTTCTAACAAACTATTTGTTATCTTTAATAAACTCCTTGTATTTTTACCAAAGTCTTTGATGTTTGTACAAAAGTCTTTGATGTTTCTAACAAAGTTTTTGATGTTTCTAACAAACTCTGATGTTTTTAACAAAGTTTTTGATGTTTCTAACAAACTCTGATATTTTTAACAAACTATTTAATATTTCTAACAAATTTTTTGATATTTTTAACAAACTGTTTGATGTTTCTAACAAACTCCTTGATGTTTGTCCCAAAGTCTTTGATGTTTCTTACATAAGCTTTGATGTTTCTAACAAAGTCTTTGATGTTTCTAACAAAGTCTTTGATGTTTCTAACAAACACGTTGATGTTTCTAACAAACTCTGATGTTTCTAACAAACTATTTGTGGTTTTTAATAAACTCCTTGATATTTGTACCAAAGTCTTTGATGTTTGTACAAAAGTCTTTGATGTTTCTAACAAACACGTTGATGTTTCTAACAAACTCTGATGTTTCTAACAAACTATTTGTGGTTTTTAATAAACTCCTTGATATTTGTACCAAAGTATCTGATGTTTGTACAAAAGTATTTGATGTTTCTAACAAAGTCTTTGATGTTTCTAACAAACTCTTTGATGTTTCTAACAAAGGCTATGATGTTTCTAACAACGTCTTTGCTGTTTCTAACAAAGTCTTTGATGCTTCTAACAAACTCTGATGTTTCTAACAAACTATTTGTGGTTTTTAATAAATTCCTTGATTTTTTGTACCAAAGTATCTGATGCTTGTACAAAAGTATTTGATGTGTCTAACAAAGTATTTGATGTTTCTAACAAAGCTTTGATGTTTCTAACAAAACATTTTTATGTTTGTACCAAAGTCTTTGATGTTTGTACCAAAGTCTTTGATGTTTGTGCAAAAGTCGTTGATGTTTCTAACAAAGTCTTTGATGTTTCTAACAAACTCTGATGTTTTTAACAAACTATTTAATATTTCTGACAAAGTCTTTGATTTTTTTAACGAAGTCTTTTGATGTTTCTAACAAATTATTTGTTATTTTTAATAAACTCCTTGATATTTGTATCAAAGTCTTTGACGTTTCTAACATAGGCTTGTATGTTTCTATCAAAGTCTTTGATGTTTCTAACAAACTATTTGTTATCTTTAATAAACTCCTTGATATTTGTACCAAAGTCTTTGATGTTTGTACAAAGGTCTTTGATGTTTCTAACAAACGCTGATGTTTTTAACAAACTATTTAATATTTCTAACAAACTCTTTGATGTTTCTAACAAACTCTTTGATGTTTGTACCAAAGTCTTTGATGATTCTTACATAAGCTTTGATGTTTCTAACCAAGTCTTTGATGTTTCTAACAAAATCTTTGATGTTTCTAACAAACTATTTGTGATTTTTAATAAACTCCTTGATATTTGTACCAAAGTCTCTGATGTTTGTACAAAAGTATTTGATGTTTCTAACAAAGTTTTTGATGTTTCTAACAAACTCTTTGATGTTTCTAACAAAGGCTTTGATGCTTCTAACAAACTCTGATGTTTCTAACAAACTATTTGTGATTTTTAATAAACTCCTTGATATTTGTACCAAAGTCTCTGATGTTTGTACAAAAGTCTCTGATGTTTGTACAAAAGTCTTTGATGTTTGTACCAAAGTCTTTGATGTTTCTAACAAACGCTTTGATGTTTCTAACAAAACATTTTTATGTTTGTACCAAAGTTTTTGATGTTTGTACCAAAGTCTTTGATGTTTGTACAAAAGTCGTTGATGTTTCTAACAAAGTCTTTGATGTTTCTAACAAACAATTTGTTTTTTTTAATAAACTCCTTTATATTTGTACCAAAGACTTTGATGTTTCTAACAAACTCTTTGATGTTTCTTACAAAATCTTTGATGCTTCTAACAAAGTCTTTGATGTTTGTACCAAAGTGTTTGATGTTTGTACGAAAGGCTTTGATGTTTCTAACAAACTCTGATGTTTTTAACAAACTATTTAATATTTCTAACAAAGTCTTTGATGTTTCTAACAAACTATTTGTTTTTTTTAATAAACTCCTTGATATTTGTACCAAAGTCTTTGATGTTTTTAACAAACTCGTTGATGTTTCTTACAAACTGATGTTTCTAACAAAATCTTTGATGCTTCTAACAAACTCTTTTATGTTTGTACCAAAGTCTTTGATGTTTGTACAAAAGTCATTGATGTTTCTAACAAAGGCTTTGATGTTTCTAACAAACTCTGATATTTTTAACAAAATATTTAATATTTCTAACAAACTCTTTGATGTTTCAAACAAACTCTTTGATGTTTGTACCAGTCTTTGATGTTTCTAACATAAGCTTTGATGTTTCTAACAAACTATTTGTTATCTTTAATAAACTCCTTGTATTTTTACCAAAGTCTTTGATGTTTGTACAAAAGTCTTTGATGTTTCTAACAAAGTTTTTGATGTTTCTAACAAACTCTGATGTTTTTAACAAAGTTTTTGATGTTTCTAACAAACTCTGATATTTTTAACAAACTATTTAATATTTCTAACAAATTTTTTGATATTTTTAACAAACTGTTTGATGTTTCTAACAAACTCCTTGATGTTTGTCCCAAAGTCTTTGATGTTTCTTACATAAGCTTTGATGTTTCTAACAAAGTCTTTGATGTTTCTAACAAAGTCTTTGATGTTTCTAACAAACACGTTGATGTTTCTAACAAACTCTGATGTTTCTAACAAACTATTTGTGGTTTTTAATAAACTCCTTGATATTTGTACCAAAGTCTTTGATGTTTGTACAAAAGTCTTTGATGTTTCTAACAAACACGTTGATGTTTCTAACAAACTCTGATGTTTCTAACAAACTATTTGTGGTTTTTAATAAACTCCTTGATATTTGTACCAAAGTATCTGATGTTTGTACAAAAGTATTTGATGTTTCTAACAAAGTCTTTGATGTTTCTAACAAACTCTTTGATGTTTCTAACAAAGGCTATGATGTTTCTAACAACGTCTTTGCTGTTTCTAACAAAGTCTTTGATGCTTCTAACAAACTCTGATGTTTCTAACAAACTATTTGTGGTTTTTAATAAATTCCTTGATTTTTTGTACCAAAGTATCTGATGCTTGTACAAAAGTATTTGATGTGTCTAACAAAGTATTTGATGTTTCTAACAAAGCTTTGATGTTTCTAACAAAACATTTTTATGTTTGTACCAAAGTCTTTGATGTTTGTACCAAAGTCTTTGATGTTTGTGCAAAAGTCGTTGATGTTTCTAACAAAGTCTTTGATGTTTCTAACAAACTCTGATGTTTTTAACAAACTATTTAATATTTCTGACAAAGTCTTTGATTTTTTTAACGAAGTCTTTTGATGTTTCTAACAAATTATTTGTTATTTTTAATAAACTCCTTGATATTTGTATCAAAGTCTTTGACATTTCTAACATAGGCTTGTATGTTTCTATCAAAGTCTTTGATGTTTCTAACAAACTATTTGTTATCTTTAATAAACTCCTTGATATTTGTACCAAAGTCTTTGATGTTTGTACAAAGGTCTTTGATGTTTCTAACAAACGCTGATGTTTTTAACAAACTATTTAATATTTCTAACAAACTCTTTGATGTTTCTAACAAACTCTTTGATGTTTGTACCAAAGTCTTTGATGATTCTTACATAAGCTTTGATGTTTCTAACCAAGTCTTTGATGTTTCTAACAAAATCTTTGATGTTTCTAACAAATTATTTGTTATTTTTAATAAACTCCTTGATATTTGTATCAAAGTCTTTGACGTTTCTAACATAGGCTTGTATGTTTCTATCAAAGTCTTTGATGTTTCTAACAAACTATTTGTTATCTTTAATAAACTCCTTGATATTTGTACCAAAGTCTTTGATGTTTGTACAAAGGTCTTTGATGTTTCTAACAAACGCTGATATTTTTAACAAAATATTTAATATTTCTAACAAACTCTTTGATGTTTCAAACAAACTCTTTGATGTTTGTACCAGTCTTTGATGTTTCTAACATAAGCTTTGATGTTTCTAACAAACTATTTGTTATCTTTAATAAACTCCTTGTATTTTTACCAAAGTCTTTGATGTTTGTACAAAAGTCTTTGATGTTTCTAACAAAGTTTTTGATGTTTCTAACAAACTCTGATGTTTTTAACAAAGTTTTTGATGTTTCTAACAAACTCTGATATTTTTAACAAACTATTTAATATTTCTAACAAATTTTTTGATATTTTTAACAAACTGTTTGATGTTTCTAACAAACTCCTTGATGTTTGTCCCAAAGTCTTTGATGTTTCTTACATAAGCTTTGATGTTTCTAACAAAGTCTTTGATGTTTCTAACAAAGTCTTTGATGTTTCTAACAAACACGTTGATGTTTCTAACAAACTCTGATGTTTCTAACAAACTATTTGTGGTTTTTAATAAACTCCTTGATATTTGTACCAAAGTCTTTGATGTTTGTACAAAAGTCTTTGATGTTTCTAACAAACACGTTGATGTTTCTAACAAACTCTGATGTTTCTAACAAACTATTTGTGGTTTTTAATAAACTCCTTGATATTTGTACCAAAGTATCTGATGTTTGTACAAAAGTATTTGATGTTTCTAACAAAGTCTTTGATGTTTCTAACAAACTCTTTGATGTTTCTAACAAAGGCTATGATGTTTCTAACAACGTCTTTGCTGTTTCTAACAAAGTCTTTGATGCTTCTAACAAACTCTGATGTTTCTAACAAACTATTTGTGGTTTTTAATAAATTCCTTGATTTTTTGTACCAAAGTATCTGATGCTTGTACAAAAGTATTTGATGTGTCTAACAAAGTATTTGATGTTTCTAACAAAGCTTTGATGTTTCTAACAAAACATTTTTATGTTTGTACCAAAGTCTTTGATGTTTGTACCAAAGTCTTTGATGTTTGTGCAAAAGTCGTTGATGTTTCTAACAAAGTCTTTGATGTTTCTAACAAACTCTGATGTTTTTAACAAACTATTTAATATTTCTGACAAAGTCTTTGATTTTTTTAACGAAGTCTTTTGATGTTTCTAACAAATTATTTGTTATTTTTAATAAACTCCTTGATATTTGTATCAAAGTCTTTGACGTTTCTAACATAGGCTTGTATGTTTCTATCAAAGTCTTTGATGTTTCTAACAAACTATTTGTTATCTTTAATAAACTCCTTGATATTTGTACCAAAGTCTTTGATGTTTGTACAAAGGTCTTTGATGTTTCTAACAAACGCTGATGTTTTTAACAAACTATTTAATATTTCTAACAAACTCTTTGATGTTTCTAACAAACTCTTTGATGTTTGTACCAAAGTCTTTGATGATTCTTACATAAGCTTTGATGTTTCTAACCAAGTCTTTGATGTTTCTAACAAAATCTTTGATGTTTCTAACAAACTATTTGTGATTTTTAATAAACTCCTTGATATTTGTACCAAAGTCTCTGATGTTTGTACAAAAGTATTTGATGTTTCTAACAAAGTTTTTGATGTTTCTAACAAACTCTTTGATGTTTCTAACAAAGGCTTTGATGCTTCTAACAAACTCTGATGTTTCTAACAAACTATTTGTGATTTTTAATAAACTCCTTGATATTTGTACCAAAGTCTCTGATGTTTGTACAAAAGTCTCTGATGTTTGTACAAAAGTCTTTGATGTTTGTACCAAAGTCTTTGATGTTTCTAACAAACGCTTTGATGTTTCTAACAAAACATTTTTATGTTTGTACCAAAGTTTTTGATGTTTGTACCAAAGTCTTTGATGTTTGTACAAAAGTCGTTGATGTTTCTAACAAAGTCTTTGATGTTTCTAACAAACAATTTGTTTTTTTTAATAAACTCCTTTATATTTGTACCAAAGACTTTGATGTTTCTAACAAACTCTTTGATGTTTCTTACAAAATCTTTGATGCTTCTAACAAAGTCTTTGATGTTTGTACCAAAGTGTTTGATGTTTGTACGAAAGGCTTTGATGTTTCTAACAAACTCTGATGTTTTTAACAAACTATTTAATATTTCTAACAAAGTCTTTGATGTTTCTAACAAACTATTTGTTTTTTTTAATAAACTCCTTGATATTTGTACCAAAGTCTTTGATGTTTTTAACAAACTCGTTGATGTTTCTTACAAACTGATGTTTCTAACAAAATCTTTGATGCTTCTAACAAACTCTTTTATGTTTGTACCAAAGTCTTTGATGTTTGTACAAAAGTCATTGATGTTTCTAACAAAGGCTTTGATGTTTCTAACAAACTCTGATATTTTTAACAAAATATTTAATATTTCTAACAAACTCTTTGATGTTTCAAACAAACTCTTTGATGTTTGTACCAGTCTTTGATGTTTCTAACATAAGCTTTGATGTTTCTAACAAACTATTTGTTATCTTTAATAAACTCCTTGTATTTTTACCAAAGTCTTTGATGTTTGTACAAAAGTCTTTGATGTTTCTAACAAAGTTTTTGATGTTTCTAACAAACTCTGATGTTTTTAACAAAGTTTTTGATGTTTCTAACAAACTCTGATATTTTTAACAAACTATTTAATATTTCTAACAAATTTTTTGATATTTTTAACAAACTGTTTGATGTTTCTAACAAACTCCTTGATGTTTGTCCCAAAGTCTTTGATGTTTCTTACATAAGCTTTGATGTTTCTAACAAAGTCTTTGATGTTTCTAACAAAGTCTTTGATGTTTCTAACAAACACGTTGATGTTTCTAACAAACTCTGATGTTTCTAACAAACTATTTGTGGTTTTTAATAAACTCCTTGATATTTGTACCAAAGTCTTTGATGTTTGTACAAAAGTCTTTGATGTTTCTAACAAACACGTTGATGTTTCTAACAAACTCTGATGTTTCTAACAAACTATTTGTGGTTTTTAATAAACTCCTTGATATTTGTACCAAAGTATCTGATGTTTGTACAAAAGTATTTGATGTTTCTAACAAAGTCTTTGATGTTTCTAACAAACTCTTTGATGTTTCTAACAAAGGCTATGATGTTTCTAACAACGTCTTTGCTGTTTCTAACAAAGTCTTTGATGCTTCTAACAAACTCTGATGTTTCTAACAAACTATTTGTGGTTTTTAATAAATTCCTTGATTTTTTGTACCAAAGTATCTGATGCTTGTACAAAAGTATTTGATGTGTCTAACAAAGTATTTGATGTTTCTAACAAAGCTTTGATGTTTCTAACAAAACATTTTTATGTTTGTACCAAAGTCTTTGATGTTTGTACCAAAGTCTTTGATGTTTGTGCAAAAGTCGTTGATGTTTCTAACAAAGTCTTTGATGTTTCTAACAAACTCTGATGTTTTTAACAAACTATTTAATATTTCTGACAAAGTCTTTGATTTTTTTAACGAAGTCTTTTGATGTTTCTAACAAATTATTTGTTATTTTTAATAAACTCCTTGATATTTGTATCAAAGTCTTTGACGTTTCTAACATAGGCTTGTATGTTTCTATCAAAGTCTTTGATGTTTCTAACAAACTATTTGTTATCTTTAATAAACTCCTTGATATTTGTACCAAAGTCTTTGATGTTTGTACAAAGGTCTTTGATGTTTCTAACAAACGCTGATGTTTTTAACAAACTATTTAATATTTCTAACAAACTCTTTGATGTTTCTAACAAACTCTTTGATGTTTGTACCAAAGTCTTTGATGATTCTTACATAAGCTTTGATGTTTCTAACCAAGTCTTTGATGTTTCTAACAAAATCTTTGATGTTTCTAACAAATTATTTGTTATTTTTAATAAACTCCTTGATATTTGTATCAAAGTCTTTGACGTTTCTAACATAGGCTTGTATGTTTCTATCAAAGTCTTTGATGTTTCTAACAAACTATTTGTTATCTTTAATAAACTCCTTGATATTTGTACCAAAGTCTTTGATGTTTGTACAAAGGTCTTTGATGTTTCTAACAAACGCTGATATTTTTAACAAAATATTTAATATTTCTAACAAACTCTTTGATGTTTCAAACAAACTCTTTGATGTTTGTACCAGTCTTTGATGTTTCTAACATAAGCTTTGATGTTTCTAACAAACTATTTGTTATCTTTAATAAACTCCTTGTATTTTTACCAAAGTCTTTGATGTTTGTACAAAAGTCTTTGATGTTTCTAACAAAGTTTTTGATGTTTCTAACAAACTCTGATGTTTTTAACAAAGTTTTTGATGTTTCTAACAAACTCTGATATTTTTAACAAACTATTTAATATTTCTAACAAATTTTTTGATATTTTTAACAAACTGTTTGATGTTTCTAACAAACTCCTTGATGTTTGTCCCAAAGTCTTTGATGTTTCTTACATAAGCTTTGATGTTTCTAACAAAGTCTTTGATGTTTCTAACAAAGTCTTTGATGTTTCTAACAAACACGTTGATGTTTCTAACAAACTCTGATGTTTCTAACAAACTATTTGTGGTTTTTAATAAACTCCTTGATATTTGTACCAAAGTCTTTGATGTTTGTACAAAAGTCTTTGATGTTTCTAACAAACACGTTGATGTTTCTAACAAACTCTGATGTTTCTAACAAACTATTTGTGGTTTTTAATAAACTCCTTGATATTTGTACCAAAGTATCTGATGTTTGTACAAAAGTATTTGATGTTTCTAACAAAGTCTTTGATGTTTCTAACAAACTCTTTGATGTTTCTAACAAAGGCTATGATGTTTCTAACAACGTCTTTGCTGTTTCTAACAAAGTCTTTGATGCTTCTAACAAACTCTGATGTTTCTAACAAACTATTTGTGGTTTTTAATAAAGTCCTTGATTTTTTGTACCAAAGTATCTGATGCTTGTACAAAAGTATTTGATGTGTCTAACAAAGTATTTGATGTTTCTAACAAAGCTTTGATGTTTCTAACAAAACATTTTTATGTTTGTACCAAAGTCTTTGATGTTTGTACCAAAGTCTTTGATGTTTGTGCAAAAGTCGTTGATGTTTCTAACAAAGTCTTTGATGTTTCTAACAAACTCTGATGTTTTTAACAAACTATTTAATATTTCTGACAAAGTCTTTGATTTTTTTAACGAAGTCTTTTGATGTTTCTAACAAATTATTTGTTATTTTTAATAAACTCCTTGATATTTGTATCAAAGTCTTTGACGTTTCTAACATAGGCTTGTATGTTTCTATCAAAGTCTTTGATGTTTCTAACAAACTATTTGTTATCTTTAATAAACTCCTTGATATTTGTACCAAAGTCTTTGATGTTTGTACAAAGGTCTTTGATGTTTCTAACAAACGCTGATGTTTTTAACAAACTATTTAATATTTCTAACAAACTCTTTGATGTTTCTAACAAACTCTTTGATGTTTGTACCAAAGTCTTTGATGATTCTTACATAAGCTTTGATGTTTCTAACCAAGTCTTTGATGTTTCTAACAAAATCTTTGATGTTTCTAACAAATTATTTGTTATTTTTAATAAACTCCTTGATATTTGTATCAAAGTCTTTGACGTTTCTAACATAGGCTTGTATGTTTCTATCAAAGTCTTTGATGTTTCTAACAAACTATTTGTTATCTTTAATAAACTCCTTGATATTTGTACCAAAGTCTTTGATGTTTGTACAAAGGTCTTTGATGTTTCTAACAAACGCTGATATTTTTAACAAAATATTTAATATTTCTAACAAACTCTTTGATGTTTCAAACAAACTCTTTGATGTTTGTACCAGTCTTTGATGTTTCTAACATAAGCTTTGATGTTTCTAACAAACTATTTGTTATCTTTAATAAACTCCTTGTATTTTTACCAAAGTCTTTGATGTTTGTACAAAAGTCTTTGATGTTTCTAACAAAGTTTTTGATGTTTCTAACAAACTCTGATGTTTTTAACAAAGTTTTTGATGTTTCTAACAAACTCTGATATTTTTAACAAACTATTTAATATTTCTAACAAATTTTTTGATATTTTTAACAAACTGTTTGATGTTTCTAACAAACTCCTTGATGTTTGTCCCAAAGTCTTTGATGTTTCTTACATAAGCTTTGATGTTTCTAACAAAGTCTTTGATGTTTCTAACAAAGTCTTTGATGTTTCTAACAAACACGTTGATGTTTCTAACAAACTCTGATGTTTCTAACAAACTATTTGTGGTTTTTAATAAACTCCTTGATATTTGTACCAAAGTATCTGATGTTTGTACAAAAGTATTTGATGTTTCTAACAAAGTCTTTGATGTTTCTAACAAACTCTTTGATGTTTCTAACAAAGGCTATGATGTTTCTAACAACGTCTTTGCTGTTTCTAACAAAGTCTTTGATGCTTCTAACAAACTCTGATGTTTCTAACAAACTATTTGTGGTTTTTAATAAACTCCTTGATTTTTTGTACCAAAGTATCTGATGCTTGTACAAAAGTATTTGATGTGTCTAACAAAGTATTTGATGTTTCTAACAAAGCTTTGATGTTTCTAACAAAACATTTTTATGTTTGTACCAAAGTCTTTGATGTTTGTACCAAAGTCTTTGATGTTTGTGCAAAAGTCGTTGATGTTTCTAACAAAGTCTTTGATGTTTCTAACAAACTCTGATGTTTTTAACAAACTATTTAATATTTCTGACAAAGTCTTTGATTTTTTTAACGAAGTCTTTTGATGTTTCTAACAAATTATTTGTTATTTTTAATAAACTCCTTGATATTTGTATCAAAGTCTTTGACGTTTCTAACATAGGCTTGTATGTTTCTATCAAAGTCTTTGATGTTTCTAACAAACTATTTGTTATCTTTAATAAACTCCTTGATATTTGTATCAAAGTCTTTGACGTTTCTAACATAGGCTTGTATGTTTCTATCAAAGTCTTTGATGTTTCTAACAAACTATTTGTTATCTTTAATAAACTCCTTGATATTTGTACCAAAGTCTTTGATGTTTGTACAAAGGTCTTTGATGTTTCTAACAAACGCTGATGTTTTTAACAAACTATTTAATATTTCTAACAAACTCTTTGATGTTTCTAACAAACTCTTTGATGTTTGTACCAAAGTCTTTGATGATTCTTACATAAGCTTTGATGTTTCTAACCAAGTCTTTGATGTTTCTAACAAAATCTTTGATGTTTCTAACAAATTATTTGTTATTTTTAATAAACTCCTTGATATTTGTATCAAAGTCTTTGACGTTTCTAACATAGGCTTGTATGTTTCTATCAAAGTCTTTGATGTTTCTAACAAACTATTTGTTATCTTTAATAAACTCCTTGATATTTGTACCAAAGTCTTTGATGTTTGTACAAAGGTCTTTGATGTTTCTAACAAACGCTGATATTTTTAACAAAATATTTAATATTTCTAACAAACTCTTTGATGTTTCAAACAAACTCTTTGATGTTTGTACCAGTCTTTGATGTTTCTAACATAAGCTTTGATGTTTCTAACAAACTATTTGTTATCTTTAATAAACTCCTTGTATTTTTACCAAAGTCTTTGATGTTTGTACAAAAGTCTTTGATGTTTCTAACAAAGTTTTTGATGTTTCTAACAAACTCTGATGTTTTTAACAAAGTTTTTGATGTTTCTAACAAACGCTGATATTTTTAACAAACTATTTAATATTTCTAACAAATTTTTTGATATTTTTAACAAACTGTTTGATGTTTCTAACAAACTCCTTGATGTTTGTCCCAAAGTCTTTGATGTTTCTTACATAAGCTTTGATGTTTCTAACAAAGTCTTTGATGTTTCTAACAAAGTCTTTGATGTTTCTAACAAACACGTTGATGTTTCTAACAAACTCTGATGTTTCTAACAAACTATTTGTGGTTTTTAATAAACTCCTTGATATTTGTACCAAAGTATCTGATGTTTGTACAAAAGTATTTGATGTTTCTAACAAAGTCTTTGATGTTTCTAACAAACTCTTTGATGTTTCTAACAAAGGCTATGATGTTTCTAACAACGTCTTTGCTGTTTCTAACAAAGTCTTTGATGCTTCTAACAAACTCTGATGTTTCTAACAAACTATTTGTGGTTTTTAATAAATTCCTTGATTTTTTGTACCAAAGTATCTGATGCTTGTACAAAAGTATTTGATGTGTCTAACAAAGTATTTGATGTTTCTAACAAAGCTTTGATGTTTCTAACAAAACATTTTTATGTTTGTACCAAAGTCTTTGATGTTTCTACCAAAGTCTTTGATGTTTGTGCAAAAGTCGTTGATGTTTCTAACAAAGTCTTTGATGTTTCTAACAAACTCTGATGTTTTTAACAAACTATTTAATATTTCTGACAAAGTCTTTGATTTTTTTAACGAAGTCTTTTGATGTTTCTAACAAATTATTTGTTATTTTTAATAAACTCCTTGATATTTGTATCAAAGTCTTTGACGTTTCTAACATAGGCTTGTATGTTTCTATCAAAGTCTTTGATGTTTCTAACAAACTATTTGTTATCTTTAATAAACTCCTTGATATTTGTACCAAAGTCTTTGATGTTTGTACAAAGGTCTTTGATGTTTCTAACAAACGCTGATGTTTTTAACAAACTATTTAATATTTCTAACAAACTCTTTGATGTTTCTAACAAACTCTTTGATGTTTGTACCAAAGTCTTTGATGATTCTTACATAAGCTTTGATGTTTCTAACCAAGTCTTTGATGTTTCTAACAAAATCTTTGATGTTTCTAACAAATTATTTGTTATTTTTAATAAACTCCTTGATATTTGTATCAAAGTCTTTGACGTTTCTAACATAGGCTTGTATGTTTCTATCAAAGTCTTTGATGTTTCTAACAAACTATTTGTTATCTTTAATAAACTCCTTGATATTTGTACCAAAGTCTTTGATGTTTGTACAAAGGTCTTTGATGTTTCTAACAAACGCTGATATTTTTAACAAAATATTTAATATTTCTAACAAACTCTTTGATGTTTCAAACAAACTCTTTGATGTTTGTACCAGTCTTTGATGTTTCTAACATAAGCTTTGATGTTTCTAACAAACTATTTGTTATCTTTAATAAACTCCTTGTATTTTTACCAAAGTCTTTGATGTTTGTACAAAAGTCTTTGATGTTTCTAACAAAGTTTTTGATGTTTCTAACAAACTCTGATGTTTTTAACAAAGTTTTTGATGTTTCTAACAAACTCTGATATTTTTAACAAACTATTTAATATTTCTAACAAATTTTTTGATATTTTTAACAAACTGTTTGATGTTTCTAACAAACTCCTTGATGTTTGTCCCAAAGTCTTTGATGTTTCTTACATAAGCTTTGATGTTTCTAACAAAGTCTTTGATGTTTCTAACAAAGTCTTTGATGTTTCTAACAAACACGTTGATGTTTCTAACAAACTCTGATGTTTCTAACAAACTATTTGTGGTTTTTAATAAACTCCTTGATATTTGTACCAAAGTCTTTGATGTTTGTACAAAAGTCTTTGATGTTTCTAACAAACACGTTGATGTTTCTAACAAACTCTGATGTTTCTAACAAACTATTTGTGGTTTTTAATAAACTCCTTGATATTTGTACCAAAGTATCTGATGTTTGTACAAAAGTATTTGATGTTTCTAACAAAGTCTTTGATGTTTCTAACAAACTCTTTGATGTTTCTAACAAAGGCTATGATGTTTCTAACAACGTCTTTGCTGTTTCTAACAAAGTCTTTGATGCTTCTAACAAACTCTGATGTTTCTAACAAACTATTTGTGGTTTTTAATAAAGTCCTTGATTTTTTGTACCAAAGTATCTGATGCTTGTACAAAAGTATTTGATGTGTCTAACAAAGTATTTGATGTTTCTAACAAAGCTTTGATGTTTCTAACAAAACATTTTTATGTTTGTACCAAAGTCTTTGATGTTTGTACCAAAGTCTTTGATGTTTGTGCAAAAGTCGTTGATGTTTCTAACAAAGTCTTTGATGTTTCTAACAAACTCTGATGTTTTTAACAAACTATTTAATATTTCTGACAAAGTCTTTGATTTTTTTAACGAAGTCTTTTGATGTTTCTAACAAATTATTTGTTATTTTTAATAAACTCCTTGATATTTGTATCAAAGTCTTTGACGTTTCTAACATAGGCTTGTATGTTTCTATCAAAGTCTTTGATGTTTCTAACAAACTATTTGTTATCTTTAATAAACTCCTTGATATTTGTACCAAAGTCTTTGATGTTTGTACAAAGGTCTTTGATGTTTCTAACAAACGCTGATGTTTTTAACAAACTATTTAATATTTCTAACAAACTCTTTGATGTTTCTAACAAACTCTTTGATGTTTGTACCAAAGTCTTTGATGATTCTTACATAAGCTTTGATGTTTCTAACCAAGTCTTTGATGTTTCTAACAAAATCTTTGATGTTTCTAACAAATTATTTGTTATTTTTAATAAACTCCTTGATATTTGTATCAAAGTCTTTGACGTTTCTAACATAGGCTTGTATGTTTCTATCAAAGTCTTTGATGTTTCTAACAAACTATTTGTTATCTTTAATAAACTCCTTGATATTTGTACCAAAGTCTTTGATGTTTGTACAAAGGTCTTTGATGTTTCTAACAAACGCTGATATTTTTAACAAAATATTTAATATTTCTAACAAACTCTTTGATGTTTCAAACAAACTCTTTGATGTTTGTACCAGTCTTTGATGTTTCTAACATAAGCTTTGATGTTTCTAACAAACTATTTGTTATCTTTAATAAACTCCTTGTATTTTTACCAAAGTCTTTGATGTTTGTACAAAAGTCTTTGATGTTTCTAACAAAGTTTTTGATGTTTCTAACAAACTCTGATGTTTTTAACAAAGTTTTTGATGTTTCTAACAAACTCTGATATTTTTAACAAACTATTTAATATTTCTAACAAATTTTTTGATATTTTTAACAAACTGTTTGATGTTTCTAACAAACTCCTTGATGTTTGTCCCAAAGTCTTTGATGTTTCTTACATAAGCTTTGATGTTTCTAACAAAGTCTTTGATGTTTCTAACAAAGTCTTTGATGTTTCTAACAAACACGTTGATGTTTCTAACAAACTCTGATGTTTCTAACAAACTATTTGTGGTTTTTAATAAACTCCTTGATATTTGTACCAAAGTATCTGATGTTTGTACAAAAGTATTTGATGTTTCTAACAAAGTCTTTGATGTTTGTAACAAACTCTTTGATGTTTCTAACAAAGGCTATGATGTTTCTAACAACGTCTTTGCTGTTTCTAACAAAGTCTTTGATGCTTCTAACAAACTCTGATGTTTCTAACAAACTATTTGTGGTTTTTAATAAACTCCTTGATTTTTTGTACCAAAGTATCTGATGCTTGTACAAAAGTATTTGATGTGTCTAACAAAGTATTTGATGTTTCTAACAAAGCTTTGATGTTTCTAACAAAACATTTTTATGTTTGTACCAAAGTCTTTGATGTTTGTACCAAAGTCTTTGATGTTTGTGCAAAAGTCGTTGATGTTTCTAACAAAGTCTTTGATGTTTCTAACAAACTCTGATGTTTTTAACAAACTATTTAATATTTCTGACAAAGTCTTTGATTTTTTTAACGAAGTCTTTTGATGTTTCTAACAAATTATTTGTTATTTTTAATAAACTCCTTGATATTTGTATCAAAGTCTTTGACGTTTCTAACATAGGCTTGTATGTTTCTATCAAAGTCTTTGATGTTTCTAACAAACTATTTGTTATCTTTAATAAACTCCTTGATATTTGTATCAAAGTCTTTGACGTTTCTAACATAGGCTTGTATGTTTCTATCAAAGTCTTTGATGTTTCTAACAAACTATTTGTTATCTTTAATAAACTCCTTGATATTTGTACCAAAGTCTTTGATGTTTGTACAAAGGTCTTTGATGTTTCTAACAAACGCTGATGTTTTTAACAAACTATTTAATATTTCTAACAAACTCTTTGATGTTTCTAACAAACTCTTTGATGTTTGTACCAAAGTCTTTGATGATTCTTACATAAGCTTTGATGTTTCTAACCAAGTCTTTGATGTTTCTAACAAAATCTTTGATGTTTCTAACAAATTATTTGTTATTTTTAATAAACTCCTTGATATTTGTATCAAAGTCTTTGACGTTTCTAACATAGGCTTGTATGTTTCTATCAAAGTCTTTGATGTTTCTAACAAACTATTTGTTATCTTTAATAAACTCCTTGATATTTGTACCAAAGTCTTTGATGTTTGTACAAAGGTCTTTGATGTTTCTAACAAACGCTGATATTTTTAACAAAATATTTAATATTTCTAACAAACTCTTTGATGTTTCAAACAAACTCTTTGATGTTTGTACCAGTCTTTGATGTTTCTAACATAAGCTTTGATGTTTCTAACAAACTATTTGTTATCTTTAATAAACTCCTTGTATTTTTACCAAAGTCTTTGATGTTTGTACAAAAGTCTTTGATGTTTCTAACAAAGTTTTTGATGTTTCTAACAAACTCTGATGTTTTTAACAAAGTTTTTGATGTTTCTAACAAACTCTGATATTTTTAACAAACTATTTAATATTTCTAACAAATTTTTTGATATTTTTAACAAACTGTTTGATGTTTCTAACAAACTCCTTGATGTTTGTCCCAAAGTCTTTGATGTTTCTTACATAAGCTTTGATGTTTCTAACAAAGTCTTTGATGTTTCTAACAAAGTCTTTGATGTTTCTAACAAACACGTTGATGTTTCTAACAAACTCTGATGTTTCTAACAAACTATTTGTGGTTTTTAATAAACTCCTTGATATTTGTACCAAAGTATCTGATGTTTGTACAAAAGTATTTGATGTTTCTAACAAAGTCTTTGATGTTTCTAACAAACTCTTTGATGTTTCTAACAAAGGCTATGATGTTTCTAACAACGTCTTTGCTGTTTCTAACAAAGTCTTTGATGCTTCTAACAAACTCTGATGTTTCTAACAAACTATTTGTGGTTTTTAATAAACTCCTTGATTTTTTGTACCAAAGTATCTGATGCTTGTACAAAAGTATTTGATGTGTCTAACAAAGTATTTGATGTTTCTAACAAAGCTTTGATGTTTCTAACAAAACATTTTTATGTTTGTACCAAAGTCTTTGATGTTTGTACCAAAGTCTTTGATGTTTGTGCAAAAGTCGTTGATGTTTCTAACAAAGTCTTTGATGTTTCTAACAAACTCTGATGTTTTTAACAAACTATTTAATATTTCTGACAAAGTCTTTGATTTTTTTAACGAAGTCTTTTGATGTTTCTAACAAATTATTTGTTATTTTTAATAAACTCCTTGATATTTGTATCAAAGTCTTTGACGTTTCTAACATAGGCTTGTATGTTTCTATCAAAGTCTTTGATGTTTCTAACAAACTATTTGTTATCTTTAATAAACTCCTTGATATTTGTATCAAAGTCTTTGACGTTTCTAACATAGGCTTGTATGTTTCTATCAAAGTCTTTGATGTTTCTAACAAACTATTTGTTATCTTTAATAAACTCCTTGATATTTGTACCAAAGTCTTTGATGTTTGTACAAAGGTCTTTGATGTTTCTAACAAACGCTGATGTTTTTAACAAACTATTTAATATTTCTAACAAACTCTTTGATGTTTCTAACAAACTCTTTGATGTTTGTACCAAAGTCTTTGATGATTCTTACATAAGCTTTGATGTTTCTAACCAAGTCTTTGATGTTTCTAACAAAATCTTTGATGTTTCTAACAAATTATTTGTTATTTTTAATAAACTCCTTGATATTTGTATCAAAGTCTTTGACGTTTCTAACATAGGCTTGTATGTTTCTATCAAAGTCTTTGATGTTTCTAACAAACTATTTGTTATCTTTAATAAACTCCTTGATATTTGTACCAAAGTCTTTGATGTTTGTACAAAGGTCTTTGATGTTTCTAACAAACGCTGATATTTTTAACAAAATATTTAATATTTCTAACAAACTCTTTGATGTTTCAAACAAACTCTTTGATGTTTGTACCAGTCTTTGATGTTTCTAACATAAGCTTTGATGTTTCTAACAAACTATTTGTTATCTTTAATAAACTCCTTGTATTTTTACCAAAGTCTTTGATGTTTGTACAAAAGTCTTTGATGTTTCTAACAAAGTTTTTGATGTTTCTAACAAACTCTGATGTTTTTAACAAAGTTTTTGATGTTTCTAACAAACTCTGATATTTTTAACAAACTATTTAATATTTCTAACAAATTTTTTGATATTTTTAACAAACTGTTTGATGTTTCTAACAAACTCCTTGATGTTTGTCCCAAAGTCTTTGATGTTTCTTACATAAGCTTTGATGTTTCTAACAAAGTCTTTGATGTTTCTAACAAAGTCTTTGATGTTTCTAACAAACACGTTGATGTTTCTAACAAACTCTGATGTTTCTAACAAACTATTTGTGGTTTTTAATAAACTCCTTGATATTTGTACCAAAGTATCTGATGTTTGTACAAAAGTATTTGATGTTTCTAACAAAGTCTTTGATGTTTCTAACAAACTCTTTGATGTTTCTAACAAAGGCTATGATGTTTCTAACAACGTCTTTGCTGTTTCTAACAAAGTCTTTGATGCTTCTAACAAACTCTGATGTTTCTAACAAACTATTTGTGGTTTTTAATAAACTCCTTGATTTTTTGTACCAAAGTATCTGATGCTTGTACAAAAGTATTTGATGTGTCTAACAAAGTATTTGATGTTTCTAACAAAGCTTTGATGTTTCTAACAAAACATTTTTATGTTTGTACCAAAGTCTTTGATGTTTGTACCAAAGTCTTTGATGTTTGTGCAAAAGTCGTTGATGTTTCTAACAAAGTCTTTGATGTTTCTAACAAACTCTGATGTTTTTAACAAACTATTTAATATTTCTGACAAAGTCTTTGATTTTTTTAACGAAGTCTTTTGATGTTTCTAACAAATTATTTGTTATTTTTAATAAACTCCTTGATATTTGTATCAAAGTCTTTGACGTTTCTAACATAGGCTTGTATGTTTCTATCAAAGTCTTTGATGTTTCTAACAAACTATTTGTTATCTTTAATAAACTCCTTGATATTTGTACCAAAGTCTTTGATGTTTGTACAAAGGTCTTTGATGTTTCTAACAAACGCTGATGTTTTTAACAAACTATTTAATATTTCTAACAAACTCTTTGATGTTTCTAACAAACTCTTTGATGTTTGTACCAAAGTCTTTGATGATTCAAACATAAGCTTTGATGTTTCTAACCAAGTCTTTGATGTTTCTAACAAAATCTTTGATGTTTCTAACAAACTATTTGTGATTTTTAATAAACTCCTTGATATTTGTACCAAAGTCTCTGATGTTTGTACAAAAGTTTTTGATGTTTCTAACAAACTCTTTGATGTTTCTAACAAAGGCTTTGATGCTTCTAACAAACTCTGATGTTTCTAACAAACTATTTGTGATTTTTAATAAACTCCTTGATATTTGTACCAAAGTCTCTGATATTTGTACAAAAGTCTCTGATGTTTGTACAAAAGTCTTTGATGTTTGTACCAAAGTCTTTGATGTTTCTAACAAACGCTTTGATGTTTCTAACAAAACATTTTTATGTTTGTACCAAAGTTTTTGATGTTTGTACCAAAGTCTCTGATGTTTGTACAAAAGTCGTTGATGTTTCTAACAAAGTCTTTGATGTTTCTAACAAACTATTTGTTTTTTTTAATAAACTCCTTTATATTTGTACCAAAGACTTTGATGTTTCTAACAAACTCTTTGATGTTTCTTACAAAATCTTTGATGCTTCTAACAAAGTCTTTGATGTTTGTACCTAAGTGTTTGATGTTTGTACGAAAGGCTTTGATGTTTCTAACAAACTCTGATGTTTTTAACAAACTATTTAATATTTCTAACAAACTCTTTGATGTTTCTAACAAACTCTTTGATGTTTGTACCAAAGTCTTTGATGATTCTTACATAACCTTTGATGTTTCTAACCAAGTCTTTGATGTTTCTAACAAAGGCTATGATGTTTCTAACAACGTCTTTGCTGTTTCTAACAAAGTCTTTGATGCTTCTAACAAACTCTGATGTTTCTAACAAACTATTTGTGGTTTTTAATAAACTCCTTGATATTTGTACCAAAGTATCTGATGCTTGTACAAAAGTATTTGATGTGTCTAACAAAGTATTTGATGTTTCTAACAAAGCTTTGATGTTTCTAACAAAACATTTTTATGTTTGTACCAAAGTCTTTGATGTTTGTACCAAAGTCTTTGATGTTTGTGCAAAAGTCGTTGATGTTTCTAACAAAGTCTTTGATGTTTCTAACAAACTCTGATGTTTTTAACAAACTATTTAATATTTCTGACAAAGTCTTTGATTTTTTTAACGAAGTCTTTTGATGTTTCTAACAAATTATTTGTTATTTTTAATAAACTCCTTGATATTTGTATCAAAGTCTTTGATGTTTCTAACATAGGCTTGTATGTTTCTAACAAAGTCTTTGATGTTTCTAACAAACTATTTGTTATCTTTAATAAACTCCTTGATATTTGTACCAAAGTCTTTGATGTTTGTACAAAGGTCTTTGATGTTTCTAACAAACGCTGATGTTTTTAACAAACTATTTAATATTTCTAACAAACTCTTTGATGTTTCTAACAAACTCTTTGATGTTTGTACCAAAGTCTTTGATGATTCTTACATAAGCTTTGATGTTTCTAACCAAGTCTTTGATGTTTCTAACAAAATCTTTGATGTTTCTAACAAACTATTTGTGATTTTTAATAAACTCCTTGATATTTGTACCAAAGTCTCTGATATTTGTACAAAAGTATTTGATGTTTCTAACAAAGTTTTTGATGTTTCTAACAAACTCTTTGATGTTTCTAACAAAGGCTTTGATGCTTCTAACAAACTCTGATGTTTCTAACAAACTATTTGTGATTTTTAATAAACTCCTTGATATTTGTACCAAAGTCTCTGATGTTTGTACAAAAGTCTCTGATGTTTGTACAAAAGTCTTTGATGTTTGTACCAAAGTCTTTGATGTTTCTAACAAACGCTTTGATGTTTCTAACAAAACATTTTTATGTTTGTACCAAAGTTTTTGATGTTTGTACCAAAGTCTTTGATGTTTGTACAAAAGTCGTTGATGTTTCTAACAAAGTCTTTGATGTTTCTAACAAACAATTTGTTTTTTTTAATAAACTCCTTTATATTTGTACCAAAGACTTTGATGTTTCTAACAAACTCTTTGATGTTTCTTACAAAATCTTTGATGCTTCTAACAAAGTCTTTGATGTTTGTACCAAAGTGTTTGATGTTTGTACGAAAGGCTTTGATGTTTCTAACAAACTCTGATGTTTTTAACAAACTATTTAATATTTCTAACAAAGTCTTTGATGTTTCTAACAAACTATTTGTTTTTTTTAATAAACTCCTTGATATTTGTACCAAAGTCTTTGATGTTTTTAACAAACTCGTTGATGTTTCTTACAAACTGATGTTTCTAACAAAATCTTTGATGCTTCTAACAAACTCTTTTATGTTTGTACCAAAGTCTTTGATGTTTGTACAAAAGTCATTGATGTTTCTAACAAAGGCTTTGATGTTTCTAACAAACTCTGATATTTTTAACAAAATATTTAATATTTCTAACAAACTCTTTGATGTTTCAAACAAACTATTTGATGTTTGTACCAGTCTTTGATGTTTCTAACATAAGCTTTGATGTTTCTAACAAACTATTTGTTATCTTTAATAAACTCCTTGTATTTTTACCAAAGTCTTTGATGTTTGTACAAAAGTCTTTGATGTTTCTAACAAAGTTTTTGATGTTTCTAACAAACTCTGATGTTTTTAACAAAGTTTTTGATGTTTCTAACAAACTCTGATATTTTTAACAAACTATTTAATATTTCTAACAAATTTTTTGATATTTTTAACAAACTGTTTGATGTTTCTAACAAACTCCTTGATGTTTGTCCCAAAGTCTTTGATGTTTCTTACATAAGCTTTGATGTTTCTAACAAAGTCTTTGATGTTTCTAACAAAGTCTTTGATGCTTCTAACAAACTCTGATGTTTCTAACAAACTATTTGTGGTTTTTAATAAACTCCTTGATTTTTTGTACCAAAGTATCTGATGCTTGTACAAAAGTATTTGATGTGTCTAACAAAGTATTTGATGTTTCTAACAAAGCTTTGATGTTTCTAACAAAACATTTTTATGTTTGTACCAAAGTCTTTGATGTTTGTACCAAAGTCTTTGATGTTTGTGCAAAAGTTGTTGATGTTTCTAACAAAGTCTTTGATGTTTCTAACAAACTCTGATGTTTTTAACAAACTATTTAATATTTCTGACAAAGTCTTTGATTTTTTTAACGAAGTCTTTTGATGTTTCTAACAAATTATTTGTTATTTTTAATAAACTCCTTGATATTTGTATCAAAGTCTTTGACGTTTCTAACATAGGCTTGTATGTTTCTATCAAAGTCTTTGATGTTTCTAACAAACTATTTGTTATCTTTAATAAACTCCTTGATATTTGTATCAAAGTCTTTGACGTTTCTAACATAGGCTTGTATGTTTCTATCAAAGTCTTTGATGTTTCTAACAAACTATTTGTTATCTTTAATAAACTCCTTGATATTTGTACCAAAGTCTTTGATGTTTGTACAAAGGTCTTTGATGTTTCTAACAAACGCTGATGTTTTTAACAAACTATTTAATATTTCTAACAAACTCTTTGATGTTTCTAACAAACTCTTTGATGTTTGTACCAAAGTCTTTGATGATTCTTACATAAGCTTTGATGTTTCTAACCAAGTCTTTGATGTTTCTAACAAAATCTTTGATGTTTCTAACAAATTATTTGTTATTTTTAATAAGCTCCTTGATATTTGTATCAAAGTCTTTGACGTTTCTAACATAGGCTTGTATGTTTCTATCAAAGTCTTTGATGTTTCTAACAAACTATTTGTTATCTTTAATAAACTCCTTGATATTTGTACCAAAGTCTTTGATGTTTGTACAAAGGTCTTTGATGTTTCTAACAAACGCTGATATTTTTAACAAAATATTTAATATTTCTAACAAACTCTTTGATGTTTCAAACAAACTCTTTGATGTTTGTACCAGTCTTTGATGTTTCTAACATAAGCTTTGATGTTTCTAACAAACTATTTGTTATCTTTAATAAACTCCTTGTATTTTTACCAAAGTCTTTGATGTTTGTACAAAAGTCTTTGATGTTTCTAACAAAGTTTTTGATGTTTCTAACAAACTCTGATGTTTTTAACAAAGTTTTTGATGTTTCTAACAAACTCTGATATTTTTAACAAACTATTTAATATTTCTAACAAATTTTTTGATATTTTTAACAAACTGTTTGATGTTTCTAACAAACTCCTTGATGTTTGTCCCAAAGTCTTTGATGTTTCTTACATAAGCTTTGATGTTTCTAACAAAGTCTTTGATGTTTCTAACAAAGTCTTTGATGTTTCTAACAAACACGTTGATGTTTCTAACAAACTCTGATGTTTCTAACAAACTATTTGTGGTTTTTAATAAACTCCTTGATATTTGTACCAAAGTATCTGATGTTTGTACAAAAGTATTTGATGTTTCTAACAAAGTCTTTGATGTTTCTAACAAACTCTTTGATGTTTCTAACAAAGGCTATGATGTTTCTAACAACGTCTTTGCTGTTTCTAACAAAGTCTTTGATGCTTCTAACAAACTCTGATGTTTCTAACAAACTATTTGTGGTTTTTAATAAACTCCTTGATTTTTTGTACCAAAGTATCTGATGCTTGTACAAAAGTATTTGATGTGTCTAACAAAGTATTTGATGTTTCTAACAAAGCTTTGATGTTTCTAACAAAACATTTTTATGTTTGTACCAAAGTCTTTGATGTTTGTACCAAAGTCTTTGATGTTTGTGCAAAAGTCGTTGATGTTTCTAACAAAGTCTTTGATGTTTCTAACAAACTCTGATGTTTTTAACAAACTATTTAATATTTCTGACAAAGTCTTTGATTTTTTTAACGAAGTCTTTTGATGTTTCTAACAAATTATTTGTTATTTTTAATAAACTCCTTGATATTTGTATCAAAGTCTTTGACGTTTCTAACATAGGCTTGTATGTTTCTATCAAAGTCTTTGATGTTTCTAACAAACTATTTGTTATCTTTAATAAACTCCTTGATATTTGTACCAAAGTCTTTGATGTTTGTACAAAGGTCTTTGATGTTTCTAACAAACGCTGATGTTTTTAACAAACTATTTAATATTTCTAACAAACTCTTTGATGTTTCTAACAAACTCTTTGATGTTTGTACCAAAGTCTTTGATGATTCAAACATAAGCTTTGATGTTTCTAACCAAGTCTTTGATGTTTCTAACAAAATCTTTGATGTTTCTAACAAACTATTTGTGATTTTTAATAAACTCCTTGATATTTGTACCAAAGTCTCTGATGTTTGTACAAAAGTTTTTGATGTTTCTAACAAACTCTTTGATGTTTCTAACAAAGGCTTTGATGCTTCTAACAAACTCTGATGTTTCTAACAAACTATTTGTGATTTTTAATAAACTCCTTGATATTTGTACCAAAGTCTCTGATGTTTGTACAAAAGTCTCTGATGTTTGTACAAAAGTCTTTGATGTTTGTACCAAAGTCTTTGATGTTTCTAACAAACGCTTTGATGTTTCTAACAAAACATTTTTATGTTTGTACCAAAGTTTTTGATGTTTGTACCAAAGTCTTTGATGTTTGTACAAAAGTCGTTGATGTTTCTAACAAAGTCTTTGATGTTTCTAACAAACTATTTGTTTTTTTTAATAAACTCCTTTATATTTGTACCAAAGACTTTGATGTTTCTAACAAACTCTTTGATGTTTCTTACAAAATCTTTGATGCTTCTAACAAAGTCTTTGATGTTTGTACCTAAGTGTTTGATGTTTGTACGAAAGGCTTTGATGTTTCTAACAAACTCTGATGTTTTTAACAAACTATTTAATATTTCTAACAAACTCTTTGATGTTTCTAACAAACTCTTTGATGTTTGTACCAAAGTCTTTGATGATTCTTACATAACCTTTGATGTTTCTAACCAAGTCTTTGATGTTTCTAACAAAGGCTATGATGTTTCTAACAACGTCTTTGCTGTTTCTAACAAAGTCTTTGATGCTTCTAACAAACTCTGATGTTTCTAACAAACTATTTGTGGTTTTTAATAAACTCCTTGATATTTGTACCAAAGTATCTGATGCTTGTACAAAAGTATTTGATGTGTCTAACAAAGTATTTGATGTTTCTAACAAAGCTTTGATGTTTCTAACAAAACATTTTTATGTTTGTACCAAAGTCTTTGATGTTTGTACCAAAGTCTTTGATGTTTGTGCAAAAGTCGTTGATGTTTCTAACAAAGTCTTTGATGTTTCTAACAAACTCTGATGTTTTTAACAAACTATTTAATATTTCTGACAAAGTCTTTGATTTTTTTAACGAAGTCTTTTGATGTTTCTAACAAATTATTTGTTATTTTTAATAAACTCCTTGATATTTGTATCAAAGTCTTTGATGTTTCTAACATAGGCTTGTATGTTTCTAACAAAGTCTTTGATGTTTCTAACAAACTATTTGTTATCTTTAATAAACTCCTTGATATTTGTACCAAAGTCTTTGATGTTTGTACAAAGGTCTTTGATGTTTCTAACAAACGCTGATGTTTTTAACAAACTATTTAATATTTCTAACAAACTCTTTGATGTTTCTAACAAACTCTTTGATGTTTGTACCAAAGTCTTTGATGATTCTTACATAAGCTTTGATGTTTCTAACCAAGTCTTTGATGTTTCTAACAAAATCTTTGATGTTTCTAACAAACTATTTGTGATTTTTAATAAACTCCTTGATATTTGTACCAAAGTCTCTGATATTTGTACAAAAGTATTTGATGTTTCTAACAAAGTTTTTGATGTTTCTAACAAACTCTTTGATGTTTCTAACAAAGGCTTTGATGCTTCTAACAAACTCTGATGTTTCTAACAAACTATTTGTGATTTTTAATAAACTCCTTGATATTTGTACCAAAGTCTCTGATGTTTGTACAAAAGTCTCTGATGTTTGTACAAAAGTCTTTGATGTTTGTACCAAAGTCTTTGATGTTTCTAACAAACGCTTTGATGTTTCTAACAAAACATTTTTATGTTTGTACCAAAGTTTTTGATGTTTGTACCAAAGTCTTTGATGTTTGTACAAAAGTCGTTGATGTTTCTAACAAAGTCTTTGATGTTTCTAACAAACAATTTGTTTTTTTTAATAAACTCCTTTATATTTGTACCAAAGACTTTGATGTTTCTAACAAACTCTTTGATGTTTCTTACAAAATCTTTGATGCTTCTAACAAAGTCTTTGATGTTTGTACCAAAGTGTTTGATGTTTGTACGAAAGGCTTTGATGTTTCTAACAAACTCTGATGTTTTTAACAAACTATTTAATATTTCTAACAAAGTCTTTGATGTTTCTAACAAACTATTTGTTTTTTTTAATAAACTCCTTGATATTTGTACCAAAGTCTTTGATGTTTTTAACAAACTCGTTGATGTTTCTTACAAACTGATGTTTCTAACAAAATCTTTGATGCTTCTAACAAACTCTTTTATGTTTGTACCAAAGTCTTTGATGTTTGTACAAAAGTCATTGATGTTTCTAACAAAGGCTTTGATGTTTCTAACAAACTCTGATATTTTTAACAAAATATTTAATATTTCTAACAAACTCTTTGATGTTTCAAACAAACTCTTTGATGTTTGTACCAGTCTTTGATGTTTCTAACATAAGCTTTGATGTTTCTAACAAACTATTTGTTATCTTTAATAAACTCCTTGTATTTTTACCAAAGTCTTTGATGTTTGTACAAAAGTCTTTGATGTTTCTAACAAAGTTTTTGATGTTTCTAACAAACTCTGATGTTTTTAACAAAGTTTTTGATGTTTCTAACAAACTCTGATATTTTTAACAAACTATTTAATATTTCTAACAAATTTTTTGATATTTTTAACAAACTGTTTGATGTTTCTAACAAACTCCTTGATGTTTGTCCCAAAGTCTTTGATGTTTCTTACATAAGCTTTGATGTTTCTAACAAAGTCTTTGATGTTTCTAACAAAGTCTTTGATGTTTCTAACAAACACGTTGATGTTTCTAACAAACTCTGATGTTTCTAACAAACTATTTGTGGTTTTTAATAAACTCCTTGATATTTGTACCAAAGTATCTGATGTTTGTACAAAAGTATTTGATGTTTCTAACAAAGTCTTTGATGTTTCTAACAAACTCTTTGATGTTTCTAACAAAGGCTATGATGTTTCTAACAACGTCTTTGCTGTTTCTAACAAAGTCTTTGATGCTTCTAACAAACTCTGATGTTTCTAACAAACTATTTGTGGTTTTTAATAAACTCCTTGATTTTTTGTACCAAAGTATCTGATGCTTGTACAAAAGTATTTGATGTGTCTAACAAAGTATTTGATGTTTCTAACAAAGCTTTGATGTTTCTAACAAAACATTTTTATGTTTGTACCAAAGTCTTTGATGTTTGTACCAAAGTCTTTGATGTTTGTGCAAAAGTCGTTGATGTTTCTAACAAAGTCTTTGATGTTTCTAACAAACTCTGATGTTTTTAACAAACTATTTAATATTTCTGACAAAGTCTTTGATTTTTTTAACGAAGTCTTTTGATGTTTCTAACAAATTATTTGTTATTTTTAATAAACTCCTTGATATTTGTATCAAAGTCTTTGACGTTTCTAACATAGGCTTGTATGTTTCTATCAAAGTCTTTGATGTTTCTAACAAACTATTTGTTATCTTTAATAAACTCCTTGATATTTGTATCAAAGTCTTTGACGTTTCTAACATAGGCTTGTATGTTTCTATCAAAGTCTTTGATGTTTCTAACAAACTATTTGTTATCTTTAATAAACTCCTTGATATTTGTACCAAAGTCTTTGATGTTTGTACAAAGGTCTTTGATGTTTCTAACAAACGCTGATGTTTTTAACAAACTATTTAATATTTCTAACAAACTCTTTGATGTTTCTAACAAACTCTTTGATGTTTTTACCAAAGTCTTTGATGATTCTTACATAAGCTTTGATGTTTCTAACCAAGTCTTTGATGTTTCTAACAAAATCTTTGATGTTTCTAACAAATTATTTGTTATTTTTAATAAACTCCTTGATATTTGTATCAAAGTCTTTGACGTTTCTAACATAGGCTTGTATGTTTCTATCAAAGTCTTTGATGTTTCTAACAAACTATTTGTTATCTTTAATAAACTCCTTGATATTTGTACCAAAGTCTTTGATGTTTGTACAAAGGTCTTTGATGTTTCTAACAAACGCTGATATTTTTAACAAAATATTTAATATTTCTAACAAACTCTTTGATGTTTCAAACAAACTCTTTGATGTTTGTACCAGTCTTTGATGTTTCTAACATAAGCTTTGATGTTTCTAACAAACTATTTGTTATCTTTAATAAACTCCTTGTATTTTTACCAAAGTCTTTGATGTTTGTACAAAAGTCTTTGATGTTTCTAACAAAGTTTTTGATGTTTCTAACAAACTCTGATGTTTTTAACAAAGTTTTTGATGTTTCTAACAAACTCTGATATTTTTAACAAACTATTTAATATTTCTAACAAATTTTTTGATATTTTTAACAAACTGTTTGATGTTTCTAACAAACTCCTTGATGTTTGTCCCAAAGTCTTTGATGTTTCTTACATAAGCTTTGATGTTTCTAACAAAGTCTTTGATGTTTCTAACAAAGTCTTTGATGTTTCTAACAAACACGTTGATGTTTCTAACAAACTCTGATGTTTCTAACAAACTATTTGTGGTTTTTAATAAACTCCTTGATATTTGTACCAAAGTATCTGATGTTTGTACAAAAGTATTTGATGTTTCTAACAAAGTCTTTGATGTTTCTAACAAACTCTTTGATGTTTCTAACAAAGGCTATGATGTTTCTAACAACGTCTTTGCTGTTTCTAACAAAGTCTTTGATGCTTCTAACAAACTCTGATGTTTCTAACAAACTATTTGTGGTTTTTAATAAACTCCTTGATTTTTTGTACCAAAGTATCTGATGCTTGTACAAAAGTATTTGATGTGTCTAACAAAGTATTTGATGTTTCTAACAAAGCTTTGATGTTTCTAACAAAACATTTTTATGTTTGTACCAAAGTCTTTGATGTTTGTACCAAAGTCTTTGATGTTTGTGCAAAAGTCGTTGATGTTTCTAACAAAGTCTTTGATGTTTCTAACAAACTCTGATGTTTTTAACAAACTATTTAATATTTCTGACAAAGTCTTTGATTTTTTTAACGAAGTCTTTTGATGTTTCTAACAAATTATTTGTTATTTTTAATAAACTCCTTGATATTTGTATCAAAGTCTTTGACGTTTCTAACATAGGCTTGTATGTTTCTATCAAAGTCTTTGATGTTTCTAACAAACTATTTGTTATCTTTAATAAACTCCTTGATATTTGTACCAAAGTCTTTGATGTTTGTACAAAGGTCTTTGATGTTTCTAACAAACGCTGATGTTTTTAACAAACTATTTAATATTTCTAACAAACTCTTTGATGTTTCTAACAAACTCTTTGATGTTTGTACCAAAGTCTTTGATGATTCAAACATAAGCTTTGATGTTTCTAACCAAGTCTTTGATGTTTCTAACAAAATCTTTGATGTTTCTAACAAACTATTTGTGATTTTTAATAAACTCCTTGATATTTGTACCAAAGTCTCTGATGTTTGTACAAAAGTTTTTGATGTTTCTAACAAACTCTTTGATGTTTCTAACAAAGGCTTTGATGCTTCTAACAAACTCTGATGTTTCTAACAAACTATTTGTGATTTTTAATAAACTCCTTGATATTTGTACCAAAGTCTCTGATGTTTGTACAAAAGTCTCTGATGTTTGTACAAAAGTCTTTGATGTTTGTACCAAAGTCTTTGATGTTTCTAACAAACGCTTTGATGTTTCTAACAAAACATTTTTATGTTTGTACCAAAGTTTTTGATGTTTGTACCAAAGTCTTTGATGTTTGTACAAAAGTCGTTGATGTTTCTAACAAAGTCTTTGATGTTTCTAACAAACTATTTGTTTTTTTTAATAAACTCCTTTATATTTGTACCAAAGACTTTGATGTTTCTAACAAACTCTTTGATGTTTCTTACAAAATCTTTGATGCTTCTAACAAAGTCTTTGATGTTTGTACCTAAGTGTTTGATGTTTGTACGAAAGGCTTTGATGTTTCTAACAAACTCTGATGTTTTTAACAAACTATTTAATATTTCTAACAAACTCTTTGATGTTTCTAACAAACTCTTTGATGTTTGTACCAAAGTCTTTGATGATTCTTACATAACCTTTGATGTTTCTAACCAAGTCTTTGATGTTTCTAACAAAGGCTATGATGTTTCTAACAACGTCTTTGCTGTTTCTAACAAAGTCTTTGATGCTTCTAACAAACTCTGATGTTTCTAACAAACTATTTGTGGTTTTTAATAAACTCCTTGATATTTGTACCAAAGTATCTGATGCTTGTACAAAAGTATTTGATGTGTCTAACAAAGTATTTGATGTTTCTAACAAAGCTTTGATGTTTCTAACAAAACATTTTTATGTTTGTACCAAAGTCTTTGATGTTTGTACCAAAGTCTTTGATGTTTGTGCAAAAGTCGTTGATGTTTCTAACAAAGTCTTTGATGTTTCTAACAAACTCTGATGTTTTTAACAAACTATTTAATATTTCTGACAAAGTCTTTGATTTTTTTAACGAAGTCTTTTGATGTTTCTAACAAATTATTTGTTATTTTTAATAAACTCCTTGATATTTGTATCAAAGTCTTTGATGTTTCTAACATAGGCTTGTATGTTTCTAACAAAGTCTTTGATGTTTCTAACAAACTATTTGTTATCTTTAATAAACTCCTTGATATTTGTACCAAAGTCTTTGATGTTTGTACAAAGGTCTTTGATGTTTCTAACAAACGCTGATGTTTTTAACAAACTATTTAATATTTCTAACAAACTCTTTGATGTTTCTAACAAACTCTTTGATGTTTGTACCAAAGTCTTTGATGATTCTTACATAAGCTTTGATGTTTCTAACCAAGTCTTTGATGTTTCTAACAAAATCTTTGATGTTTCTAACAAACTATTTGTTATTTTTAATAAACTCCTTGATATTTGTATCAAAGTCTTTGATGTTTCTAACATAGGCTTGTATGTTTCTAACAAAGTCTTTGATGTTTCTAACAAACTATTTGTTATCTTTAATAAACTCCTTGATATTTGTACCAAAGTCTTTGATGTTTGTACAAAGGTCTTTGATGTTTCTAACAAACGCTGATGTTTTTAACAAACTATTTAATATTTCTAACAAACTCTTTGATGTTTCTAACAAACTCTTTGATGTTTGTACCAAAGTCTTTGATGATTCTTACATAAGCTTTGATGTTTCTAACCAAGTCTTTGATGTTTCTAACAAAATCTTTGATGTTTCTAACAAACTATTTGTGATTTTTAATAAACTCCTTGATATTTGTACCAAAGTCTCTGATATTTGTACAAAAGTATTTGATGTTTCTAACAAAGTTTTTGATGTTTCTAACAAACTCTTTGATGTTTCTAACAAAGGCTTTGATGCTTCTAACAAACTCTGATGTTTCTAACAAACTATTTGTGATTTTTAATAACCTCCTTGATATTTGTACCAAAGTCTCTGATGTTTGTACAAAAGTCTCTGATGTTTGTACAAAAGTCTTTGATGTTTGTACCAAAGTCTTTGATGTTTCTAACAAACGCTTTGATGTTTCTAACAAAACATTTTTATGTTTGTACCAAAGTTTTTGATGTTTGTACCAAAGTCTTTGATGTTTGTACAAAAGTCGTTGATGTTTCTAACAAAGTCTTTGATGTTTCTAACAAACAATTTGTTTTTTTTAATAAACTCCTTTATATTTGTACCAAAGACTTTGATGTTTCTAACAAACTCTTTGATGTTTCTTACAAAATCTTTGATGCTTCTAACAAAGTCTTTGATGTTTGTACCAAAGTGTTTGATGTTTGTACGAAAGGCTTTGATGTTTCTAACAAACTCTGATGTTTTTAACAAACTATTTAATATTTCTAACAAAGTCTTTGATGTTTCTAACAAACTATTTGTTTTTTTTAATAAACTCCTTGATATTTGTACCAAAGTCTTTGATGTTTTTAACAAACTCGTTGATGTTTCTTACAAACTGATGTTTCTAACAAAATCTTTGATGCTTCTAACAAACTCTTTTATGTTTGTACCAAAGTCTTTGATGTTTGTACAAAAGTCATTGATGTTTCTAACAAAGGCTTTGATGTTTCTAACAAACTCTGATATTTTTAACAAAATATTTAATATTTCTAACAAACTCTTTGATGTTTCAAACAAACTATTTGATGTTTGTACCAGTCTTTGATGTTTCTAACATAAGCTTTGATGTTTCTAACAAACTATTTGTTATCTTTAATAAACTCCTTGTATTTTTACCAAAGTCTTTGATGTTTGTACAAAAGTCTTTGATGTTTCTAACAAAGTTTTTGATGTTTCTAACAAACTCTGATGTTTTTAACAAAGTTTTTGATGTTTCTAACAAACTCTGATATTTTTAACAAACTATTTAATATTTCTAACAAATTTTTTGATATTTTTAACAAACTGTTTGATGTTTCTAACAAACTCCTTGATGTTTGTCCCAAAGTCTTTGATGTTTCTTACATAAGCTTTGATGTTTCTAACAAAGTCTTTGATGTTTCTAACAAAGTCTTTGATGCTTCTAACAAACTCTGATGTTTCTAACAAACTATTTGTGGTTTTTAATAAACTCCTTGATTTTTTGTACCAAAGTATCTGATGCTTGTACAAAAGTATTTGATGTGTCTAACAAAGTATTTGATGTTTCTAACAAAGCTTTGATGTTTCTAACAAAACATTTTTATGTTTGTACCAAAGTCTTTGATGTTTGTACCAAAGTCTTTGATGTTTGTGCAAAAGTCGTTGATGTTTCTAACAAAGTCTTTGATGTTTCTAACAAACTCTGATGTTTTTAACAAACTATTTAATATTTCTGACAAAGTCTTTGATTTTTTTAACGAAGTCTTTTGATGTTTCTAACAAATTATTTGTTATTTTTAATAAACTCCTTGATATTTGTATCAAAGTCTTTGACGTTTCTAACATAGGCTTGTATGTTTCTATCAAAGTCTTTGATGTTTCTAACAAACTATTTGTTATCTTTAATAAACTCCTTGATATTTGTATCAAAGTCTTTGACGTTTCTAACATAGGCTTGTATGTTTCTATCAAAGTCTTTGATGTTTCTAACAAACTATTTGTTATCTTTAATAAACTCCTTGATATTTGTACCAAAGTCTTTGATGTTTGTACAAAGGTCTTTGATGTTTCTAACAAACGCTGATGTTTTTAACAAACTATTTAATATTTCTAACAAACTCTTTGATGTTTCTAACAAACTCTTTGATGTTTGTACCAAAGTCTTTGATGATTCTTACATAAGCTTTGATGTTTCTAACCAAGTCTTTGATGTTTCTAACAAAATCTTTGATGTTTCTAACAAATTATTTGTTATTTTTAATAAACTCCTTGATATTTGTATCAAAGTCTTTGACGTTTCTAACATAGGCTTGTATGTTTCTATCAAAGTCTTTGATGTTTCTAACAAACTATTTGTTATCTTTAATAAACTCCTTGATATTTGTACCAAAGTCTTTGATGTTTGTACAAAGGTCTTTGATGTTTCTAACAAACGCTGATATTTTTAACAAAATATTTAATATTTCTAACAAACTCTTTGATGTTTCAAACAAACTCTTTGATGTTTGTACCAGTCTTTGATGTTTCTAACATAAGCTTTGATGTTTCTAACAAACTATTTGTTATCTTTAATAAACTCCTTGTATTTTTACCAAAGTCTTTGATGTTTGTACAAAAGTCTTTGATGTTTCTAACAAAGTTTTTGATGTTTCTAACAAACTCTGATGTTTTTAACAAAGTTTTTGATGTTTCTAACAAACTCTGATATTTTTAACAAACTATTTAATATTTCTAACAAATTTTTTGATATTTTTAACAAACTGTTTGATGTTTCTAACAAACTCCTTGATGTTTGTCCCAAAGTCTTTGATGTTTCTTACATAAGCTTTGATGTTTCTAACAAAGTCTTTGATGTTTCTAACAAAGTCTTTGATGTTTCTAACAAACACGTTGATGTTTCTAACAAACTCTGATGTTTCTAACAAACTATTTGTGGTTTTTAATAAACTCCTTGATATTTGTACCAAAGTATCTGATGTTTGTACAAAAGTATTTGATGTTTCTAACAAAGTCTTTGATGTTTCTAACAAAGTCTTTGATGTTTCTAACAAAGGCTATGATGTTTCTAACAACGTCTTTGCTGTTTCTAACAAAGTCTTTGATGCTTCTAACAAACTCTGATGTTTCTAACAAACTATTTGTGGTTTTTAATAAACTCCTTGATTTTTTGTACCAAAGTATCTGATGCTTGTACAAAAGTATTTGATGTGTCTAACAAAGTATTTGATGTTTCTAACAAAGCTTTGATGTTTCTAACAAAACATTTTTATGTTTGTACCAAAGTCTTTGATGTTTGTACCAAAGTCTTTGATGTTTGTGCAAAAGTCGTTGATGTTTCTAACAAAGTCTTTGATGTTTCTAACAAACTCTGATGTTTTTAACAAACTATTTAATATTTCTGACAAAGTCTTTGATTTTTTTAACGAAGTCTTTTGATGTTTCTAACAAATTATTTGTTATTTTTAATAAACTCCTTGATATTTGTATCAAAGTCTTTGACGTTTCTAACATAGGCTTGTATGTTTCTATCAAAGTCTTTGATGTTTCTAACAAACTATTTGTTATCTTTAATAAACTCCTTGATATTTGTACCAAAGTCTTTGATGTTTGTACAAAGGTCTTTGATGTTTCTAACAAACGCTGATGTTTTTAACAAACTATTTAATATTTCTAACAAACTCTTTGATGTTTCTAACAAACTCTTTGATGTTTGTACCAAAGTCTTTGATGATTCAAACATAAGCTTTGATGTTTCTAACCAAGTCTTTGATGTTTCTAACAAAATCTTTGATGTTTCTAACAAACTATTTGTGATTTTTAATAAACTCCTTGATATTTGTACCAAAGTCTCTGATGTTTGTACAAAAGTTTTTGATGTTTCTAACAAACTCTTTGATGTTTCTAACAAAGGCTTTGATGCTTCTAACAAACTCTGATGTTTCTAACAAACTATTTGTGATTTTTAATAAACTCCTTGATATTTGTACCAAAGTCTCTGATGTTTGTACAAAAGTCTCTGATGTTTGTACAAAAGTCTTTGATGTTTGTACCAAAGTCTTTGATGTTTCTAACAAACGCTTTGATGTTTCTAACAAAACATTTTTATGTTTGTACCAAAGTTTTTGATGTTTGTACCAAAGTCTTTGATGTTTGTACAAAAGTCGTTGATGTTTCTAACAAAGTCTTTGATGTTTCTAACAAACTATTTGTTTTTTTTAATAAACTCCTTTATATTTGTACCAAAGACTTTGATGTTTCTAACAAACTCTTTGATGTTTCTTACAAAATCTTTGATGCTTCTAACAAAGTCTTTGATGTTTGTACCTAAGTGTTTGATGTTTGTACGAAAGGCTTTGATGTTTCTAACAAACTCTGATGTTTTTAACAAACTATTTAATATTTCTAACAAACTCTTTGATGTTTCTAACAAACTCTTTGATGTTTGTACCAAAGTCTTTGATGATTCTTACATAACCTTTGATGTTTCTAACCAAGTCTTTGATGTTTCTAACAAAGGCTATGATGTTTCTAACAACGTCTTTGCTGTTTCTAACAAAGTCTTTGATGCTTCTAACAAACTCTGATGTTTCTAACAAACTATTTGTGGTTTTTAATAAACTCCTTGATATTTGTACCAAAGTATCTGATGCTTGTACAAAAGTATTTGATGTGTCTAACAAAGTATTTGATGTTTCTAACAAAGCTTTGATGTTTCTAACAAAACATTTTTATGTTTGTACCAAAGTCTTTGATGTTTGTACCAAAGTCTTTGATGTTTGTGCAAAAGTCGTTGATGTTTCTAACAAAGTCTTTGATGTTTCTAACAAACTCTGATGTTTTTAACAAACTATTTAATATTTCTGACAAAGTCTTTGATTTTTTTAACGAAGTCTTTTGATGTTTCTAACAAATTATTTGTTATTTTTAATAAACTCCTTGATATTTGTATCAAAGTCTTTGATGTTTCTAACATAGGCTTGTATGTTTCTAACAAAGTCTTTGATGTTTCTAACAAACTATTTGTTATCTTTAATAAACTCCTTGATATTTGTACCAAAGTCTTTGATGTTTGTACAAAGGTCTTTGATGTTTCTAACAAACGCTGATGTTTTTAACAAACTATTTAATATTTCTAACAAACTCTTTGATGTTTCTAACAAACTCTTTGATGTTTGTACCAAAGTCTTTGATGATTCTTACATAAGCTTTGATGTTTCTAACCAAGTCTTTGATGTTTCTAACAAAATCTTTGATGTTTCTAACAAACTATTTGTGATTTTTAATAAACTCCTTGATATTTGTACCAAAGTCTCTGATATTTGTACAAAAGTATTTGATGTTTCTAACAAAGTTTTTGATGTTTCTAACAAACTCTTTGATGTTTCTAACAAAGGCTTTGATGCTTCTAACAAACTCTGATGTTTCTAACAAACTATTTGTGATTTTTAATAAACTCCTTGATATTTGTACCAAAGTCTCTGATGTTTGTACAAAAGTCTCTGATGTTTGTACAAAAGTCTTTGATGTTTGTACCAAAGTCTTTGATGTTTCTAACAAACGCTTTGATGTTTCTAACAAAACATTTTTATGTTTGTACCAAAGTGTTTGATGTTTGTACCAAAGTCTTTGATGTTTGTACAAAAGTCGTTGATGTTTCTAACAAAGTCTTTGATGTTTCTAACAAACAATTTGTTTTTTTTAATAAACTCCTTTATATTTGTACCAAAGACTTTGATGTTTCTAACAAACTCTTTGATGTTTCTTACAAAATCTTTGATGCTTCTAACAAAGTCTTTGATGTTTGTACCAAAGTGTTTGATGTTTGTACGAAAGGCTTTGATGTTTCTAACAAACTCTGATGTTTTTAACAAACTATTTAATATTTCTAACAAAGTCTTTGATGTTTCTAACAAACTATTTGTTTTTTTTAATAAACTCCTTGATATTTGTACCAAAGTCTTTGATGTTTTTAACAAACTCGTTGATGTTTCTTACAAACTGATGTTTCTAACAAAATCTTTGATGCTTCTAACAAACTCTTTTATGTTTGTACCAAAGTCTTTGATGTTTGTACAAAAGTCATTGATGTTTCTAACAAAGGCTTTGATGTTTCTAACAAACTCTGATATTTTTAACAAAATATTTAATATTTCTAACAAACTCTTTGATGTTTCAAACAAACTATTTGATGTTTGTACCAGTCTTTGATGTTTCTAACATAAGCTTTGATGTTTCTAACAAACTATTTGTTATCTTTAATAAACTCCTTGTATTTTTACCAAAGTCTTTGATGTTTGTACAAAAGTCTTTGATGTTTCTAACAAAGTTTTTGATGTTTCTAACAAACTCTGATGTTTTTAACAAAGTTTTTGATGTTTCTAACAAACTCTGATATTTTTAACAAACTATTTAATATTTCTAACAAATTTTTTGATATTTTTAACAAACTGTTTGATGTTTCTAACAAACTCCTTGATGTTTGTCCCAAAGTCTTTGATGTTTCTTACATAAGCTTTGATGTTTCTAACAAAGTCTTTGATGTTTCTAACAAAGTCTTTGATGTTTCTAACAAACACGTTGATGTTTCTAACAAACTCTGATGTTTCTAACAAACTATTTGTGGTTTTTAATAAACTCCTTGATATTTGTACCAAAGTCTTTGATGTTTGTACAAAAGTCTTTGATGTTTCTAACAAACACGTTGATGTTTCTAACAAACTCTGATGTTTCTAACAAACTATTTGTGGTTTTTAATAAACTCCTTGATATTTGTACCAAAGTATCTGATGTTTGTACAAAAGTATTTGATGTTTCTAACAAAGTCTTTGATGTTTCTAACAAACTCTTTGATGTTTCTAACAAAGGCTATGATGTTTCTAACAACGTCTTTGCTGTTTCTAACAAAGTCTTTGATGCTTCTAACAAACTCTGATGTTTCTAACAAACTATTTGTGGTTTTTAATAAACTCCTTGATTTTTTGTACCAAAGTATCTGATGCTTGTACAAAAGTATTTGATGTGTCTAACAAAGTATTTGATGTTTCTAACAAAGCTTTGATGTTTCTAACAAAACATTTTTATGTTTGTACCAACGTCTTTGATGTTTGTACCAAAGTCTTTGATGTTTGTGCAAAAGTCGTTGATGTTTCTAACAAAGTCTTTGATGTTTCTAACAAACTCTGATGTTTTTAACAAACTATTTAATATTTCTGACAAAGTCTTTGATTTTTTTAACGAAGTCTTTTGATGTTTCTAACAAATTATTTGTTATTTTTAATAAACTCCTTGATATTTGTATCAAAGTCTTTGACGTTTCTAACATAGGCTTGTATGTTTCTATCAAAGTCTTTGATGTTTCTAACAAACTATTTGTTATCTTTAATAAACTCCTTGATATTTGTACCAAAGTCTTTGATGTTTGTACAAAGGTCTTTGATGTTTCTAACAAACGCTGATGTTTTTAACAAACTATTTAATATTTCTAACAAACTCTTTTATGTTTCTAACAAACTCTTTGATGTTTGTACCAAAGTCTTTGATGATTCTTACATAAGCTTTGATGTTTCTAACCAAGTCTTTGATGTTTCTAACAAAATCTTTGATGTTTCTAACAAATTATTTGTTATTTTTAATAAACTCCTTGATATTTGTATCAAAGTCTTTGACGTTTCTAACATAGGCTTGTATGTTTCTATCAAAGTCTTTGATGTTTCTAACAAACTATTTGTTATCTTTAATAAACTCCTTGATATTTGTACCAAAGTCTTTGATGTTTGTACAAAGGTCTTTGATGTTTCTAACAAACGCTGATATTTTTAACAAAATATTTAATATTTCTAACAAACTCTTTGATGTTTCAAACAAACTCTTTGATGTTTGTACCAGTCTTTGATGTTTCTAACATAAGCTTTGATGTTTCTAACAAACTATTTGTTATCTTTAATAAACTCCTTGTATTTTTACCAAAGTCTTTGATGTTTGTACAAAAGTCTTTGATGTTTCTAACAAAGTTTTTGATGTTTCTAACAAACTCTGATGTTTTTAACAAAGTTTTTGATGTTTCTAACAAACTCTGATATTTTTAACAAACTATTTAATATTTCTAACAAATTTTTTGATATTTTTAACAAACTGTTTGATGTTTCTAACAAACTCCTTGATGTTTGTCCCAAAGTCTTTGATGTTTCTTACATAAGCTTTGATGTTTCTAACAAAGTCTTTGATGTTTCTAACAAAGTTTTTGATGTTTCTAACAAACTCTGATGTTTTTAACAAAGTTTTTGATGTTTCTAACAAACTCTGATATTTTTAACAAACTATTTAATATTTCTAACAAATTTTTTGATATTTTTAACAAACTGTTTGATGTTTCTAACAAACTCCTTGATGTTTGTCCCAAAGTCTTTGATGTTTCTTACATAAGCTTTGATGTTTCTAACAAAGTCTTTGATGTTTCTAACAAAGTCTTTGATGTTTCTAACAAACACGTTGATGTTTCTAACAAACTCTGATGTTTCTAACAAACTATTTGTGGTTTTTAATAAACTCCTTGATATTTGTACCAAAGTCTTTGATGTTTGTACAAAAGTCTTTGATGTTTCTAACAAACACGTTGATGTTTCTAACAAACTCTGATGTTTCTAACAAACTATTTGTGGTTTTTAATAAACTCCTTGATATTTGTACCAAAGTATCTGATGTTTGTACAAAAGTATTTGATGTTTCTAACAAAGTCTTTGATGTTTCTAACAAACTCTTTGATGTTTCTAACAAAGGCTATGATGTTTCTAACAACGTCTTTGCTGTTTCTAACAAAGTCTTTGATGCTTCTAACAAACTCTGATGTTTCTAACAAACTATTTGTGGTTTTTAATAAACTCCTTGATTTTTTGTACCAAAGTATCTGATGCTTGTACAAAAGTATTTGATGTGTCTAACAAAGTATTTGATGTTTCTAACAAAGCTTTGATGTTTCTAACAAAACATTTTTATGTTTGTACCAAAGTCTTTGATGTTTGTACCAAAGTCTTTGATGTTTGTGCAAAAGTCGTTGATGTTTCTAACAAAGTCTTTGATGTTTCTAACAAACTCTGATGTTTTTAACAAACTATTTAATATTTCTGACAAAGTCTTTGATTTTTTTAACGAAGTCTTTTGATGTTTCTAACAAATTATTTGTTATTTTTAATAAACTCCTTGATATTTGTATCAAAGTCTTTGACGTTTCTAAAATAGGCTTGTATGTTTCTATCAAAGTCTTTGATGTTTCTAACAAACTATTTGTTATCTTTAATAAACTCCTTGATATTTGTACCAAAGTCTTTGATGTTTGTACAAAGGTCTTTGATGTTTCTAACAAACGCTGATGTTTTTAACAAACTATTTAATATTTCTAACAAACTCTTTGATGTTTCTAACAAACTCTTTGATGTTTGTACCAAAGTCTTTGATGATTCTTACATAAGCTTTGATGTTTCTAACCAAGTCTTTGATGTTTCTAACAAAATCTTTGATGTTTCTAACAAACTATTTGTGATTTTTAATAAACTCCTTGATATTTGTACCAAAGTCTCTGATGTTTGTACAAAAGTATTTGATGTTTCTAACAAAGTTTTTGATGTTTCTAACAAACTCTTTGATGTTTCTAACAAAGGCTTTGATGCTTCTAACAAACTCTGATGTTTCTAACAAACTATTTGTGATTTTTAATAAACTCCTTGATATTTGTACCAAAGTCTCTGATGTTTGTACAAAAGTCTCTGATGTTTGTACAAAAGTCTTTGATGTTTGTACCAAAGTCTTTGATGTTTCTAACAAACGCTTTGATGTTTCTAACAAAACATTTTTATGTTTGTACCAAAGTTTTTGATGTTTGTACCAAAGTCTTTGATGTTTGTACAAAAGTCGTTGATGTTTCTAACAAAGTCTTTGATGTTTCTAACAAACTATTTGTTTTTTTAATAAACTCCTTTATATTTGTACCAAAGACTTTGATGTTTCTAACAAACTCTTTGATGTTTCTTACAAAATCTTTGATGCTTCTAACAAAGTCTTTGATGTTTGTACCTAAGTGTTTGATGTTTGTACGAAAGGCTTTGATGTTTCTAACAAACTGATGTTTTTAACAAACTATTTAATATTTCTAACAAACTCTTTGATGTTTCTAACAAACTCTTTGATGTTTGTACCAAAGTCTTTGATGATTCTTACATAACCTTTGATGTTTCTAACCAAGTCTTTGATGTTTCTAACAAAATCTTTGATGTTTCTAACAAACTATTTGTGATTTTTAATAAACTCCTTGATATTTGTACCAAAGTCTCTGATGTTTGTACAAAAGTATTTGATGTTTCTAACAAAGTTTTTGATGTTTCTAACAAACTCTTTGATGTTTCTAACAAAGGCTTTGATGCTTCTAACAAACTCTGATGTTTCTAACAAACTATTTGTGATTTTTAATAAACTCCTTGATATTTGTACCAAAGTCTCTGATGTTTGTACAAAAGTCTCTGATGTTTGTACAAAAGTCTTTGATGTTTGTACCAAAGTCTTTGATGTTTCTAACAAACGCTTTGATGTTTCTAACAAAACATTTTTATGTTTGTACCAAAGTTTTTGATGTTTGTACCAAAGTCTTTGATGTTTGTACAAAAGTCGTTGATGTTTCTAACAAAGTCTTTGATGTTTCTAACAAACTATTTGTTTTTTTTAATAAACTCCTTTATATTTGTACCAAAGACTTTGATGTTTCTAACAAACTCTTTGATGTTTCTTACAAAATCTTTGATGCTTCTAACAAAGTCTTTGATGTTTGTACCAAAGTGTTTGATGTTTGTACGAAAGGCTTTGATGTTTCTAACAAACTCTGATGTTTTTAACAAACTATTTAATATTTCTAACAAAGTCTTTGATGTTTCTAACAAACTATTTGTTTTTTTTAATAAACTCCTTGATATTTGTACCAAAGTCTTTGATGTTTTTAACAAACTCGTTGATGTTTCTTACAAACTGATGTTTCTAACAAAATCTTTGATGCTTCTAACAAACTCTTTTATGTTTGTACCAAAGTCTTTGATGTTTGTACAAAAGTCATTGATGTTTCTAACAAAGGCTTTGATGTTTCTAACAAACTCTGATATTTTTAACAAAATATTTAATATTTCTAACAAACTCTTTGATGTTTCAAACAAACTCTTTGATGTTTGTACCAGTCTTTGATGTTTCTAACATAAGCTTTGATGTTTCTAACAAACTATTTGTTATCTTTAATAAACTCCTTGTATTTTTACCAAAGTCTTTGATGTTTGTACAAAAGTCTTTGATGTTTCTAACAAAGTTTTTGATGTTTCTAACAAACTCTGATGTTTCTAACAAACTATTTGTGGTTTTTAATAAACTCCTTGATATTTGTACCAAAGTATCTGATGTTTGTACAAAAGTATTTGATGTTTCTAACAAAGTCTTTGATGTTTCTAACAAACTCTTTGATGTTTCTAACAAAGGCTATGATGTTTCTAACAACGTCTTTGCTGTTTCTAACAAAGTCTTTGATGCTTCTAACAAACTCTGATGTTTCTAACAAACTATTTGTGGTTTTTAATAAACTCCTTGATTTTTTGTACCAAAGTATCTGATGCTTGTACAAAAGTATTTGATGTGTCTAACAAAGTATTTGATGTTTCTAACAAAGCTTTGATGTTTCTAACAAAACATTTTTATGTTTGTACCAAAGTCTTTGATGTTTGTACCAAAGTCTTTGATGTTTGTGCAAAAGTCGTTGATGTTTCTAACAAAGTCTTTGATGTTTCTAACAAACTCTGATGTTTTTAACAAACTATTTAATATTTCTGACAAAGTCTTTGATTTTTTTAACGAAGTCTTTTGATGTTTCTAACAAATTATTTGTTATTTTTAATAAACTCCTTGATATTTGTATCAAAGTCTTTGACGTTTCTAACATAGGCTTGTATGTTTCTATCAAAGTCTTTGATGTTTCTAACAAACTATTTGTTATCTTTAATAAACTCCTTGATATTTGTACCAAAGTCTTTGATGTTTGTACAAAGGTCTTTGATGTTTCTAACAAACGCTGATGTTTTTAACAAACTATTTAATATTTCTAACAAACTCTTTGATGTTTCTAACAAACTCTTTGATGTTTGTACCAAAGTCTTTGATGATTCTTACATAAGCTTTGATGTTTCTAACCAAGTCTTTGATGTTTCTAACAAAATCTTTGATGTTTCTAACAAACTATTTGTGATTTTTAATAAACTCCTTGATATTTGTACCAAAGTCTCTGATGTTTGTACAAAAGTATTTGATGTTTCTAACAAAGTTTTTGATGTTTCTAACAAACTCTTTGATGTTTCTAACAAAGGCTTTGATGCTTCTAACAAACTCTGATGTTTCTAACAAACTATTTGTGATTTTTAATAAACTCCTTGATATTTGTACCAAAGTCTCTGATGTTTGTACAAAAGTCTCTGATGTTTGTACAAAAGTCTTTGATGTTTGTACCAAAGTCTTTGATGTTTCTAACAAACGCTTTGATGTTTCTAACAAAACATTTTTATGTTTGTACCAAAGTTTTTGATGTTTGTACCAAAGTCTTTGATGTTTGTACAAAAGTCGTTGATGTTTCTAACAAAGTCTTTGATGTTTCTAACAAACTATTTGTTTTTTTTAATAAACTCCTTTATATTTGTACCAAAGACTTTGATGTTTCTAACAAACTCTTTGATGTTTCTTACAAAATCTTTGATGCTTCTAACAAAGTCTTTGATGTTTGTACCAAAGTGTTTGATGTTTGTACGAAAGGCTTTGATGTTTCTAACAAACTCTGATGTTTTTAACAAACTATTTAATATTTCTAACAAAGTCTTTGATGTTTCTAACAAACTATTTGTTTTTTTTAATAAACTCCTTGATATTTGTACCAAAGTCTTTGATGTTTTTAACAAACTCTTTGATGTTTCTTACAAACTGATGTTTCTAACAAAATTTTTGATGCTTCTAACAAACTCTTTTATGTTTGTACCAAAGTCTTTGATGTTTGTACAAAAGTCATTGATGTTTCTAACAAAGGCTTTGATGTTTCTAACAAACTCTGATATTTTTAACAAAATATTTAATATTTCTAACAAACTCTTTGATGTTTCTAACAAACTCTTTGATGTTTGTACCAAAGTCTTTGATGATTCTTACATAAGCTTTGATGTTTCTAACCAAGTCTTTGATGGTTCTAACAAAATCTTTGATGTTTCTAACAAACTATTTGTGATTTTTAATAAACTCCTTGATATTTGTACCAAAGTCTCTGATGTTTGTACAAAAGTCTCTGATGTTTGTACAAAAGTCTTTAATGTTTGTACCAAAGTCTTTGATGTTTCTAACAAACGCTTTGATGTTTCTAACAAAACATTTTTATGTTTGTACCAAAGTCTTTGATGTTTGTACCAAAGTCTTTGATGTTTGTACAAAAGTCGTTGATGTTTCTAACAAAGTCTTTGATGTTTCTAACAAACGCTTTGATGTTTCTAACAAAACATTTTTATGTTTGTACCAAAGTCTCTGATGTTTGTACAAAAGTCTTTGATGTTTGTACCAAAGTCTTTGATGTTTCTAACAAACTCTGATGTTTTTAACAAACTATTTAATATTTCTGACAAAGTCTTTGATTTTTTTAACGAAGTCTTTTGATGTTTCTAACAAATTATTTGTTATTTTTAATAAACTCCTTGATATTTGTATCAAAGTCTTTGATGTTTCTAACATAGGCTTGTATGTTTCTAACAAAGTCTTTGATGTTTCTAACAAACTATTTGTTATCTTTAATAAACTCCTTGATATTTGTACCAAAGTATTTGATGTTTGTACAAAGGTCTTTGATGTTTCTAACAAACGCTGATGTTTTTAACAAACTATTTAATATTTCTAACAAACTCTTTGATGTTTCTAACAAACTCTTTGATGTTTGTACCAAAGTCTTTGATGATTCTTACATAAGCTTTGATGTTTCTAACCAAGTCTTTGATGTTTCTAACAAAATCTTTGATGTTTCTAACAAACTATTTGTGATTTTTAATAAACTCCTTGATATTTGTACCAAAGTCTCTGATGTTTGTACAAAAGTCTTTGATGTTTGTACCAAAGTCTTTGATGTTTCTAACAAACACGTTGATGTTTCTAACAAACTCTGATGTTTCTAACAAACTATTTGTGGTTTTTAATAAACTCCTTGATATTTGTACCAAAGTATCTGATGTTTGTACAAAAGTATTTGATGTTTCTAACAAAGTTTTTGATGTTTCTAACAAACTCTTTGATGTTTCTAACAAAGGCTTTGATTCTTCTAACAAACTCTGATGTTTCTAACAAACTATTTGTGATTTTTAATAAACTCCTTGATATTTGTACCAAAGTCTCTGATGTTTGTACAAAAGTCTCTGATGTTTGTACAAAAGTCTTTAATGTTTGTACCAAAGTCTTTGATGTTTCTAACAAACGCTTTGATGTTTCTAACAAAACATTTTTATGTTTGTACCAAAGTCTTTGATGTTTGTACCAAAGTCTTTGATGTTTGTACAAAAGTCGTTGATGTTTCTAACAAAGTCTTTGATGTTTCTAACAAACTCTGATGTTTTTAACAAACTATTTATTATTTCTAACAAAGTCTTTGATTTTTTTAACGAAGTCTTTGATGTTTCTAACAAATTATTTGTTATTTTTAATAAACTCCTTGATATTTGTACAAAAACTCTTTGATGTTTGTTCAAAAGTCTTTGATGTTTCTAACAAAGTCTTTGATGTTTCTAACAAGCTCTGATCTTTTTAAAAAAATATTTAATATTTCTAAAAAAGTATTTAATATTTCTAACAAAGTCTTTGATATTTTTAACAAACTCTTTGATGTTTCTAAAAAAGTCTTTCATGTTTGTACCAAAGTCTTTCATGTTTGTACCAAAGTCTTTGATATTTCTACTAAATGCGTTGATGTTTCTAACAAAGTCTTTGATGTTTCTAACAAAGCCTTTGATGTTTCTAACAAAGTCTTGCATGTTTCTAACAAACTCTGATATTGTTAACAAACTATTTAATATTTCTAACAAAGTCTTTGATGTTTCTAACAAACAATTTGGTTTTTTTAATAAACTTCTTGATATTTGTATCAAAGTCTTTGATGTTTCTAACATAGGCTTGTATGTTTCTAACAAAGTCTTTGATGTTTCTAACAAACTATTTGTTATCTTTAATAAACTCCTTGATATTTGTACCAAAGTCTTTGCTGTTTGTACAAAGGTCTTTGATGTTTCTAACAAACGCTGATGTTTTTAACAAACTATTTAATATTTCTAACAAAGTCTTTGATGTTTCTAACAAACTCTGATTTTTTTAACAAACTCTTTGATGTTTGTACCAAAGTCTTTGATGATTCTTACATAAGCTTTGATGTTTCTAACCAAGTCTTTGATGTTTCTAACAAAATCTTTGATGTTTCTAACAAAATCTTTGATGTTTCTAACAAACTATTTGTGATTTTTAATAAACTCCTTGATATTTGTACCAAAGTCTCTGATGTTTGTACAAAAATCTTTGATGTTTCTTACATAAGCTTTGATGTTTCTAACAAAGTCTTTGATGTTTCTAACAAACTATTTGTGATTTTTAATAAACTCCTTGATATTTGTACCAAAGTCTCTGATGTTTGTACAAAAGTCTTTGATGTTTGTACCAAAGTCTTTGATGTTTCTAACAAACACGTTGATGTTTCTAACAAACTCTGATGTTTCTAACAAACTATTTGTGGTTTTTAATAAACTCCTTGATATTTGTACCAAAGTATCTGATGTTTGTACAAAAGTATTTGATGTTTCTAACAAAGTCTTTGATGTTTCTAACAAACTCTTTGATGTTTCTAACAAAGGCTATGATGTTTCTAACAACGTCTTTGCTGTTTCTAACAAAGTCTTTGATGCTTCTAACAAACTCTGATGTTTCTAACAAACTACTTGTGGTTTTTAATAAACTCCTTGATATTTGTACCAAAGTATCTGATGCTTGTACAAAAGTATTTGATGTGTCTAACAAAGTATTTGATGTTTCTAACAAAGCTTTGATGTTTCTAACAAAACATTTTTATGTTTGTACCAAAGTCTTTGATGTTTGTACCAAAGTCTATGATGTTTGTGCAAAAGTCGTTGATGTTTCTAACAAAGTCTTTGATGTTTCTAACAAACTCTGATGTTTTTAACAAACTATTTAATATTTCTGACAAAGTCTTTGATTTTTTTAACGAAGTCTTTTGATGTTTCTAACAAATTATTTGTTATTTTTAATAAACTCCTTGATATTTGTATCAAAGTCTTTGATGTTTCTAACATAGGCTTGTATGTTTCTAACAAAGTCTTTGATGTTTCTAACAAACTATTTGTTATCTTTAATAAACTCCTTGATATTTGTACCACAGTCTTTGATGTTTGTACAAAGGTCTTTGATGTTTCTAACAAACGCTGATGTTTTTAACAAACTATTTATTATTTCTAACAAACTCTTTGATGTTTCTAACAAACTCTTTGATGTTTGTACCAAAGTCTTTGATGATTCTTACATAAGCTTTGATGTTTCTAACCAAGTCTTTGATGTTTCTAACAAAATCTTTGATGTTTCTAACAAACTATTTGTGATTTTTAATAAACTCCTTGATATTTGTACCAAAGTCTCTGATGTTTGTACAAAAGTCTTTGATGTTTGTACCAAAGTCTTTGATGTTTCTAACAAACACGTTGATGTTTCTAACAAACTCTGATGTTTCTAACAAACTATTTGTGGTTTTTAATAAACTCCTTGATATTTGTACCAAAGTATCTGATGTTTGTACAAAAGTATTTGATGTTTCTAACAAAGTTTTTGATGTTTCTAACAAACTCTTTGATGTTTCTAACAAAGGCTTTGATGCTTCTAACAAACTCTGATGTTTCTAACAAACTATTTGTGATTTTTAATAAACTCCTTGATATTTGTACCAAAGTCTCTGATGTTTGTACAAAAGTCTCTGATGTTTGTACAAAAGTCTTTGATGTTTGTACCAAAGTCTTTGATGTTTCTAACAAACTCTGATGTTTTTAACAAACTATTTAATATTTCTGACAAAGTCTTTGATTTTTTTAACGAAGTCTTTTGATGTTTCTAACAAATTATTTGCTATTTTTAATAAACTCCTTGATATTTGTATCAAAGTCTTTGATGTTTCTAACATAGGCTTGTATGTTTCTAACAAAGTCTTTGATGTTTCTAACAAACTATTTGTTATCTTTAATAAACTCCTTGATATTTGTACCAAAGTCTTTGATGTTTGTACAAAGGTCTTTGATGTTTCTAACAAACGCTGATGTTTTTAACAAACTATTTAATATTTCTAACAAACTCTTTGATGTTTCTAACAAACTCTTTGATGTTTGTACCAAAGTCTTTGATGATTCTTACATAAGCTTTGATGTTTCTAACCAAGTCTTTGATGTTTCTAACAAAATCTTTGATGTTTCTAACAAACTATTTGTGATTTTTAATAAACTCCTTGATATTTGTACCAAAGTCTCTGATGTTTGTACAAAAGTCTTTGATGTTTGTACCAAAGTCTTTGATGTTTCTAACAAACACGTTGATGTTTCTAACAAACTCTGATGTTTCTAACAAACTATTTGTGGTTTTTAATAAACTCCTTGATATTTGTACCAAAGTATCTGATGTTTGTACAAAAGTATTTGATGTTTCTAACAAAGTTTTTGATGTTTCTAACAAACTCTTTGATGTTTCTAACAAAGGCTTTGATGCTTCTAACAAACTCTGATGTTTCTAACAAACTATTTGTGATTTTTAATAAACTCCTTGATATTTGTACCAAAGTCTCTGATGTTTGTACAAAAGTCTCTGATGTTTGTACAAAAGTCTTTAATGTTTGTACCAAAGTCTTTGATGTTTCTAACAAACGCTTTGATGTTTCTAACAAAACATTTTTATGTTTGTACCAAAGTCTTTGATGTTTGTACCAAAGTCTTTGATGTTTGTACAAAAGTCGTTGATGTTTCTAACAAAGTCTTTGATGTTTCTAACAAACTCTGATGTTTTTAACAAACTATTTATTATTTCTAACAAAGTCTTTGATTTTTTTAACGAAGTCTTTGATGTTTCTAACAAATTATTTGTTATTTTTAATAAACTCCTTGATATTTGTACAAAAAGTCTTTGATGTTTGTTCAAAAGTCTTTGATGTTTCTAACAAAGTCTTTGATGTTTCTAACAAGCTCTGATCTTTTTAAAAAAATATTTAATATTTCTAAAAAAGTATTTAATATTTCTAACAAAGTCTTTGATATTTTTAACAAACTCTTTGATGTTTCTAAAAAAGTCTTTCATGTTTGTACCAAAGTCTTTCATGTTTGTACCAAAGTCTTTGATATTTCTACTAAATGCGTTGATGTTTCTAACAAAGTCTTTGATGTTTCTAACAAAGCCTTTGATGTTTCTAACAAAGTCTTGCATGTTTCTAACAAACTCTGATATTGTTAACAAACTATTTAATATTTCTAACAAAGTCTTTGATGTTTCTAACAAACAATTTGGTTTTTTTAATAAACTTCTTGATATTTGTATCAAAGTCTTTGATGTTTCTAACATAGGCTTGTATGTTTCTAACAAAGTCTTTGATGTTTCTAACAAACTATTTGTTATCTTTAATAAACTCCTTGATATTTGTACCAAAGTCTTTGCTGTTTGTACAAAGGTCTTTGATGTTTCTAACAAACGCTGATGTTTTTAACAAACTATTTAATATTTCTAACAAAGTCTTTGATGTTTGTACCAAAGTGTTTGATGTTTGTACGAAAGGCTTTGATGTTTCTAACAAACTCTGATGTTTTTAACAAACTATTTAATATTTCTAACAAAGTCTTTGATGTTTTTAACAAACTATTTGATGTTTCTAACAAACTATTTGATGTTTCTAACAAACTGATGTTTCTAACAAAATCTTTGATGTTTCTAACAAACTCTGATATTCTTAACAAAATATTTAATATTTCTAACATACTCTTTGATGTTTCAAACAAACTCTTTGATGTTTGTACCAGTCTTTGATGTTTCTAACATAAGCTTTGATGTTTCTAACAAACTATTTGTTATCTTTAATAAACTCCTTGTATTTTTACCAAAGTCTTTGATGTTTGTACAAAAGTCTTTGATGTTTCTAACAAAGTTTTTGATGTTTCTAACAAACTCTGATGTTTTTAACAAAGTTTTTGATGTTTCTAACAAACTCTGATATTTTTAACAAACTATTTAATATTTCTAAGAAATTTTTTGATATTTTTAAAAAAATCTTTGATGTTTCTAACAAACTCTTTGATGTTTGTACCAAAGTCTTTGATGTTTCTTACATAAGCTTTGATGTTTCTAACAAAGTCTTTGATGTTTCTAACAAAATCTTTGATGTTTCTAACAAACCATTTGTGATTTTTAGTAAACTCCTTGATATTTGTACCAAAGTCCCTGATGTTTGTACAAAAGTCTTTGATGTTTGTACAAAAGTCTTTGATGTTTCTAACAAACACGTTGATGTTTCTAACAAACTCTGATGTTTCTAACAAACTATTTGTGGTTTTTAATAAACTCCTTGATATTTGTACCAAAGTATCTGATGCTTGTACAAAAGTATTTGATGTTTCTAACAAAGTCTTTGATGTTTCTAACAAACTCTGATGTTTCTAACAAACTATTTGTGGTTTTTAATAAACTCCTTGATATTTGTACCAAAGTCTCTGATGTTTGTACAAAAGTCTCTGATGTTTGTACAAAAGTCTTTAATGTTTGTACCAAAGTCTTTGATGTTTGTACAAAAGTCGTTGATGTTTCTAACAAAGTCTTTGATGTTTCTAACAAACTCTGATGTTTTTAACAAACTATTTATTATTTCTAACAAAGTCTTTGATTTTTTTAACGAAGTCTTTGATGTTTCTAACAAATTATTTGTTATTTTTAATAAACTCCTTGATATTTGTACAAAAAGTCTTTGATGTTTGTTCAAAAGTCTTTGATGTTTCTAACAAAGTCTTTGATGTTTCTAACAAGCTCTGATCTTTTTAAAAAAATATTTAATATTTCTAACAAAGTCTTTGATATTTTTAACAAACTCTTTGATGTTTCTAAAAAAGTCTTTCATGTTTGTACCAAAGTCTTTCATGTTTGTACCAAAGTCTTTGATATTGCTACTAAATGCGTTGATGTTTCTAACAAAGTCTTTGATGTTTCTAACAAACTCTTTGATGTTTCTAACAAAGGCTATGATGTTTCTAACAACGTCTTTGCTGTTTCTAACAAAGTCTTTGATGCTTCTAACAAACTCTGATGTTTCTAACAAACTACTTGTGGTTTTTAATAAACTCCTTGATATTTGTACCAAAGTATCTGATGCTTGTACAAAAGTATTTGATGTGTCTAACAAAGTATTTGATGTTTCTAACAAAGCTTTGATGTTTCTAACAAAACATTTTTATGTTTGTACCAAAGTCTTTGATGTTTGTACCAAAGTCTATGATGTTTGTGCAAAAGTCGTTGATGTTTCTAACAAAGTCTTTGATGTTTCTAACAAACTCTGATGTTTTTAACAAACTATTTAATATTTCTGACAAAGTCTTTGATTTTTTTAACGAAGTCTTTTGATGTTTCTAACAAATTATTTGTTATTTTTAATAAACTCCTTGATATTTGTATCAAAGTCTTTGATGTTTCTAACATAGGCTTGTATGTTTCTAACAAAGTCTTTGATGTTTCTAACAAACTATTTGTTATCTTTAATAAACTCCTTGATATTTGTACCACAGTCTTTGATGTTTGTACAAAGGTCTTTGATGTTTCTAACAAACGCTGATGTTTTTAACAAACTATTTATTATTTCTAACAAACTCTTTGATGTTTCTAACAAACTCTTTGATGTTTGTACCAAAGTCTTTGATGATTCTTACATAAGCTTTGATGTTTCTAACCAAGTCTTTGATGTTTCTAACAAAATCTTTGATGTTTCTAACAAACTATTTGTGATTTTTAATAAACTCCTTGATATTTGTACCAAAGTCTCTGATGTTTGTACAAAAGTCTTTGATGTTTGTACCAAAGTCTTTGATGTTTCTAACAAACACGTTGATGTTTCTAACAAACTCTGATGTTTCTAACAAACTATTTGTGGTTTTTAATAAACTCCTTGATATTTGTACCAAAGTATCTGATGTTTGTACAAAAGTATTTGATGTTTCTAACAAAGTTTTTGATGTTTCTAACAAACTCTTTGATGTTTCTAACAAAGGCTTTGATGCTTCTAACAAACTCTGATGTTTCTAACAAACTATTTGTGATTTTTAATAAACTCCTTGATATTTGTAACAAAGTCTCTGATGTTTGTACAAAAGTCTCTGATGTTTGTACAAAAGTCTTTGATGTTTGTACCAAAGTCTTTGATGTTTCTAACAAACTCTGATGTTTTTAACAAACTATTTAATATTTCTGACAAAGTCTTTGATTTTTTTAACGAAGTCTTTTGATGTTTCTAACAAATTATTTGTTATTTTTAATAAACTCCTTGATATTTGTATCAAAGTCTTTGATGTTTCTAACATAGGCTTGTATGTTTCTAACAAAGTCTTTGATGTTTCTAACAAACTATTTGTTATCTTTAATAAACTCCTTGATATTTGTACCAAAGTCTTTGATGTTTGTACAAAGGTCTTTGATGTTTCTAACAAACGCTGATGTTTTTAACAAACTATTTAATATTTCTAACAAACTCTTTGATGTTTCTAACAAACTCTTTGATGTTTGTACCAAAGTCTTTGATGATTCTTACATAAGCTTTGATGTTTCTAACCAAGTCTTTGATGTTTCTAACAAAATCTTTGATGTTTCTAACAAACTATTTGTGATTTTTAATAAACTCCTTGATATTTGTACCAAAGTCTCTGATGTTTGTACAAAAGTCTTTGATGTTTGTACCAAAGTCTTTGATGTTTCTAACAAACACGTTGATGTTTCTAACAAACTCTGATGTTTCTAACAAACTATTTGTGGTTTTTAATAAACTCCTTGATATTTGTACCAAAGTATCTGATGTTTGTACAAAAGTATTTGATGTTTCTAACAAAGTTTTTGATGTTTCTAACAAACTCTTTGATGTTTCTAACAAAGGCTTTGATGCTTCTAACAAACTCTGATGTTTCTAACAAACTATTTGTGATTTTTAATAAACTCCTTGATATTTGTACCAAAGTCTCTGATGTTTGTACAAAAGTCTCTGATGTTTGTACAAAAGTCTTTGATGTTTGTACCAAAGTCTTTGATGTTTCTAACAAACTCTGATGTTTTTAACAAACTATTTAATATTTCTGACAAAGTCTTTGATTTTTTTAACGAAGTCTTTTGATGTTTCTAACAAATTATTTGTTATTTTTAATAAACTCCTTGATATTTGTATCAAAGTCTTTGATGTTTCTAACATAGGCTTGTATGTTTCTAACAAAGTCTTTGATGTTTCTAACAAACTATTTGTTATCTTTAATAAACTCCTTGATATTTGTACCAAAGTCTTTGATGTTTGTACAAAGGTCTTTGATGTTTCTAACAAACGCTGATGTTTTTAACAAACTATTTAATATTTCTAACAAACTCTTTGATGTTTCTAACAAACTCTTTGATGTTTGTACCAAAGTCTTTGATGATTCTTACATAAGCTTTGATGTTTCTAACCAAGTCTTTGATGTTTCTAACAAAATCTTTGATGTTTCTAACAAACTATTTGTGATTTTTAATAAACTCCTTGATATTTGTACCAAAGTCTCTGATGTTTGTACAAAAGTCTTTGATGTTTGTACCAAAGTCTTTGATGTTTCTAACAAACACGTTGATGTTTCTAACAAACTCTGATGTTTCTAACAAACTATTTGTGGTTTTTAATAAACTCCTTGATATTTGTACCAAAGTATCTGATGTTTGTACAAAAGTATTTGATGTTTCTAACAAAGTTTTTGATGTTTCTAACAAACTCTTTGATGTTTCTAACAAAGGCTTTGATGCTTCTAACAAACTCTGATGTTTCTAACAAACTATTTGTGATTTTTAATAAACTCCTTGATATTTGTACCAAAGTCTCTGATGTTTGTACAAAAGTCTCTGATGTTTGTACAAAAGTCTTTAATGTTTGTACCAAAGTCTTTGATGTTTCTAACAAACGCTTTGATGTTTCTAACAAAACATTTTTATGTTTGTACCAAAGTCTTTGATGTTTGTACCAAAGTCTTTGATGTTTGTACAAAAGTCGTTGATGTTTCTAACAAAGTCTTTGATGTTTCTAACAAACTCTGATGTTTTTAACAAACTATTTATTATTTCTAACAAAGTCTTTGATTTTTTTAACGAAGTCTTTGATGTTTCTAACAAATTATTTGTTATTTTTAATAAACTCCTTGATATTTGTACAAAAAGTCTTTGATGTTTGTTCAAAAGTCTTTGATGTTTCTAACAAAGTCTTTGATGTTTCTAACAAGCTCTGATCTTTTTAAAAAAATATTTAATATTTCTAAAAAAGTATTTAATATTTCTAACAAAGTCTTTGATATTTTTAACAAACTCTTTGATGTTTCTAAAAAAGTCTTTCATGTTTGTACCAAAGTCTTTCATGTTTGTACCAAAGTCTTTGATATTTCTACTAAATGCGTTGATGTTTCTAACAAAGTCTTTGATGTTTCTAACAAAGCCTTTGATGTTTCTAACAAAGTCTTGCATGTTTCTAACAAACTCTGATATTGTTAACAAACTATTTAATATTTCTAACAAAGTCTTTGATGTTTCTAACAAACAATTTGGTTTTTTTAATAAACTTCTTGATATTTGTATCAAAGTCTTTGATGTTTCTAACATAGGCTTGTATGTTTCTAACAAAGTCTTTGATGTTTCTAACAAACTATTTGTTATCTTTAATAAACTCCTTGATATTTGTACCAAAGTCTTTGCTGTTTGTACAAAGGTCTTTGATGTTTCTAACAAACGCTGATGTTTTTAACAAACTATTTAATATTTCTAACAAAGTCTTTGATGTTTGTACCAAAGTGTTTGATGTTTGTACGAAAGGCTTTGATGTTTCTAACAAACTCTGATGTTTTTAACAAACTATTTAATATTTCTAACAAAGTCTTTGATGTTTTTAACAAACTATTTGATGTTTCTAACAAACTGATGTTTCTAACAAACTATTTGATGTTTCTAACAAACTGATGTTTCTAACAAAATCTTTGATGTTTCTAACAAACTCTGATATTCTTAACAAAATATTTAATATTTCTAACATACTCTTTGATGTTTCAAACAAACTCTTTGATGTTTGTACCAGTCTTTGATGTTTCTAACATAAGCTTTGATGTTTCTAACAAACTATTTGTTATCTTTAATAAACTCCTTGTATTTTTACCAAAGTCTTTGATGTTTGTACAAAAGTCTTTGATGTTTCTAACAAAGTTTTTGATGTTTCTAACAAACTCTGATGTTTTTAACAAAGTTTTTGATGTTTCTAACAAACTCTGATATTTTTAACAAACTATTTAATATTTCTAAGAAATTTTTTGATATTTTTAAAAAAATCTTTGATGTTTCTAACAAACTCTTTGATGTTTGTACCAAAGTCTTTGATGTTTCTTACATAAGCTTTGATGTTTCTAACAAAGTCTTTGATGTTTCTAACAAAATCTTTGATGTTTCTAACAAACCATTTGTGATTTTTAGTAAACTCCTTGATATTTGTACCAAAGTCCCTGATGTTTGTACAAAAGTCTTTGATGTTTGTACAAAAGTCTTTGATGTTTCTAACAAACACGTTGATGTTTCTAACAAACTCTGATGTTTCTAACAAACTATTTGTGGTTTTTAATAAACTCCTTGATATTTGTACCAAAGTATCTGATGCTTGTACAAAAGTATTTGATGTTTCTAACAAAGTCTTTGATGTTTCTAACAAACTCTGATGTTTCTAACAAACTATTTGTGGTTTTTAATAAACTCCTTGATATTTGTACCAAAGTCTCTGATGTTTGTACAAAAGTCTCTGATGTTTGTACAAAAGTCTTTAATGTTTGTACCAAAGTCTTTGATGTTTGTACAAAAGTCGTTGATGTTTCTAACAAAGTCTTTGATGTTTCTAACAAACTCTGATGTTTTTAACAAACTATTTATTATTTCTAACAAAGTCTTTGATTTTTTTAACGAAGTCTTTGATGTTTCTAACAAATTATTTGTTATTTTTAATAAACTCCTTGATATTTGTACAAAAAGTCTTTGATGTTTGTTCAAAAGTCTTTGATGTTTCTAACAAAGTCTTTGATGTTTCTAACAAGCTCTGATCTTTTTAAAAAAATATTTAATATTTCTAACAAAGTCTTTGATATTTTTAACAAACTCTTTGATGTTTCTAAAAAAGTCTTTCATGTTTGTACCAAAGTCTTTCATGTTTGTACCAAAGTCTTTGATATTTCTACTAAATGCGTTGATGTTTCTAACAAAGTCTTTGATGTTTCTAACAAACTATTTGTTATCTTTAATAAACTCCTTGATATTTGTACCACAGTCTTTGATGTTTGTACAAAGGTCTTTGATGTTTCTAACAAACGCTGATGTTTTTAACAAACTATTTATTATTTCTAACAAACTCTTTGATGTTTCTAACAAACTCTTTGATGTTTGTACCAAAGTCTTTGATGATTCTTACATAAGCTTTGATGTTTCTAACCAAGTCTTTGATGTTTCTAACAAAATCTTTGATGTTTCTAACAAACTATTTGTGATTTTTAATAAACTCCTTGATATTTGTACCAAAGTCTCTGATGTTTGTACAAAAGTCTTTGATGTTTGTACCAAAGTCTTTGATGTTTCTAACAAACACGTTGATGTTTCTAACAAACTCTGATGTTTCTAACAAACTATTTGTGGTTTTTAATAAACTCCTTGATATTTGTACCAAAGTATCTGATGTTTGTACAAAAGTATTTGATGTTTCTAACAAAGTTTTTGATGTTTCTAACAAACTCTTTGATGTTTCTAACAAAGGCTTTGATGCTTCTAACAAACTCTGATGTTTCTAACAAACTATTTGTGATTTTTAATAAACTCCTTGATATTTGTACCAAAGTCTCTGATGTTTGTACAAAAGTCTTTGATGTTTGTACCAAAGTCTTTGATGTTTCTAACAAACACGTTGATGTTTCTAACAAACTCTGATGTTTCTAACAAACTATTTGTGGTTTTTAATAAACTCCTTGATATTTGTACCAAAGTATCTGATGTTTGTACAAAAGTATTTGATGTTTCTAACAAAGTTTTTGATGTTTCTAACAAACTCTTTGATGTTTCTAACAAAGGCTTTGATGCTTCTAACAAACTCTGATGTTTCTAACAAACTATTTGTGATTTTTAATAAACTCCTTGATATTTGTACCAAAGTCTCTGATGTTTGTACAAAAGTCTCTGATGTTTGTACAAAAGTCTTTGATGTTTGTACCAAAGTCTTTGATGTTTCTAACAAACTCTGATGTTTTTAACAAACTATTTAATATTTCTGACAAAGTCTTTGATTTTTTTAACGAAGTCTTTTGATGTTTCTAACAAATTATTTGTTATTTTTAATAAACTCCTTGATATTTGTATCAAAGTCTTTGACGTTTCTAACATAGGCTTGTATGTTTCTATCAAAGTCTTTGATGTTTCTAACAAACTATTTGTTATCTTTAATAAACTCCTTGATATTTGTACCAAAGTCTTTGATGTTTGTACAAAGGTCTTTGATGTTTCTAACAAACGCTGATGTTTTTAACAAACTATTTAATATTTCTAACAAACTCTTTGATGTTTCTAACAAACTCTTTGATGTTTGTACCAAAGTCTTTGATGATTCTTACATAAGCTTTGATGTTTCTAACCAAGTCTTTGATGTTTCTAACAAAATCTTTGATGTTTCTAACAAACTATTTGTGATTTTTAATAAACTCCTTGATATTTGTACCAAAGTCTCTGATGTTTGTACAAAAGTATTTGATGTTTCTAACAAAGTTTTTGATGTTTCTAACAAACTCTTTGATGTTTCTAACAAAGGCTTTGATGCTTCTAACAAACTCTGATGTTTCTAACAAACTATTTGTGATTTTTAATAAACTCCTTGATATTTGTACCAAAGTCTCTGATGTTTGTACAAAAGTCTCTGATGTTTGTACAAAAGTCTTTGATGTTTGTACCAAAGTCTTTGATGTTTCTAACAAACGCTTTGATGTTTCTAACAAAACATTTTTATGTTTGTACCAAAGTTTTTGATGTTTGTACCAAAGTCTTTGATGTTTGTACAAAAGTCGTTGATGTTTCTAACAAAGTCTTTGATGTTTCTAACAAACAATTTGTTTTTTTAATAAACTCCTTTATATTTGTACCAAAGACTTTGATGTTTCTAACAAACTCTTTGATGTTTCTTACAAAATCTTTGATGCTTCTAACAAAGTCTTTGATGTTTGTACCAAAGTGTTTGATGTTTGTACGAAAGGCTTTGATGTTTCTAACAAACTCTGATGTTTTTAACAAACTATTTAATATTTCTAACAAAGTCTTTGATGTTTCTAACAAACTATTTGTTTTTTTTAATAAACTCCTTGATATTTGTACCAAAGTCTTTGATGTTTTTAACAAACTCTTTGATGTTTCTTACAAACTGATGTTTCTAACAAAATTTTTGATGCTTCTAACAAACTCTTTTATGTTTGTACCAAAGTCTTTGATGTTTGTACAAAAGTCATTGATGTTTCTAACAAAGGCTTTGATGTTTCTAACAAACTCTGATATTTTTAACAAAATATTTAATATTTCTAACAAACTCTTTGATGTTTCTAACAAACTCTTTGATGTTTGTACCAAAGTCTTTGATGATTCTTACATAAGCTTTGATGTTTCTAACCAAGTCTTTGATGGTTCTAACAAAATCTTTGATGTTTCTAACAAACTATTTGTGATTTTTAATAAACTCCTTGATATTTGTACCAAAGTCTCTGATGTTTGTACAAAAGTCTCTGATGTTTGTACAAAAGTCTTTAATGTTTGTACCAAAGTCTTTGATGTTTCTAACAAACGCTTTGATGTTTCTAACAAAACATTTTTATGTTTGTACCAAAGTCTTTGATGTTTGTACCAAAGTCTTTGATGTTTGTACAAAAGTCGTTGATGTTTCTAACAAAGTCTTTGATGTTTCTAACAAACGCTTTGATGTTTCTAACAAAACATTTTTATGTTTGTACCAAAGTCTCTGATGTTTGTACAAAAGTCTTTGATGTTTGTACCAAAGTCTTTGATGTTTCTAACAAACTCTGATGTTTTTAACAAACTATTTAATATTTCTGACAAAGTCTTTGATTTTTTTAACGAAGTCTTTTGATGTTTCTAACAAATTATTTGTTATTTTTAATAAACTCCTTGATATTTGTATCAAAGTCTTTGATGTTTCTAACATAGGCTTGTATGTTTCTAACAAAGTCTTTGATGTTTCTAACAAACTATTTGTTATCTTTAATAAACTCCTTGATATTTGTACCAAAGTCTTTGATGTTTGTACAAAGGTCTTTGATGTTTCTAACAAACGCTGATGTTTTTAACAAACTATTTAATATTTCTAACAAACTCTTTGATGTTTCTAACAAACTCTTTGATGTTTGTACCAAAGTCTTTGATGATTCTTACATAAGCTTTGATGTTTCTAACCAAGTCTTTGATGTTTCTAACAAAATCTTTGATGTTTCTAACAAACTATTTGTGATTTTTAATAAACTCCTTGATATTTGTACCAAAGTCTCTGATGTTTGTACAAAAGTCTTTGATGTTTGTACCAAAGTCTTTGATGTTTCTAACAAACACGTTGATGTTTCTAACAAACTCTGATGTTTCTAACAAACTATTTGTGGTTTTTAATAAACTCCTTGATATTTGTACCAAAGTATCTGATGTTTGTACAAAAGTATTTGATGTTTCTAACAAAGTTTTTGATGTTTCTAACAAACTCTTTGATGTTTCTAACAAAGGCTTTGATTCTTCTAACAAACTCTGATGTTTCTAACAAACTATTTGTGATTTTTAATAAACTCCTTGATATTTGTACCAAAGTCTCTGATGTTTGTACAAAAGTCTCTGATGTTTGTACAAAAGTCTTTAATGTTTGTACCAAAGTCTTTGATGTTTCTAACAAACGCTTTGATGTTTCTAACAAAACATTTTTATGTTTGTACCAAAGTCTTTGATGTTTGTACCAAAGTCTTTGATGTTTGTACAAAAGTCGTTGATGTTTCTAACAAAGTCTTTGATGTTTCTAACAAACTCTGATGTTTTTAACAAACTATTTATTATTTCTAACAAAGTCTTTGATTTTTTTAACGAAGTCTTTGATGTTTCTAACAAATTATTTGTTATTTTTAATAAACTCCTTGATATTTGTACAAAAACTCTTTGATGTTTGTTCAAAAGTCTTTGATGTTTCTAACAAAGTCTTTGATGTTTCTAACAAGCTCTGATCTTTTTAAAAAAATATTTAATATTTCTAAAAAAGTATTTAATATTTCTAACAAAGTCTTTGATATTTTTAACAAACTCTTTGATGTTTCTAAAAAAGTCTTTCATGTTTGTACCAAAGTCTTTCATGTTTGTACCAAAGTCTTTGATATTTCTACTAAATGCGTTGATGTTTCTAACAAAGTCTTTGATGTTTCTAACAAAGCCTTTGATGTTTCTAACAAAGTCTTGCATGTTTCTAACAAACTCTGATATTGTTAACAAACTATTTAATATTTCTAACAAAGTCTTTGATGTTTCTAACAAACAATTTGGTTTTTTTAATAAACTTCTTGATATTTGTATCAAAGTCTTTGATGTTTCTAACATAGGCTTGTATGTTTCTAACAAAGTCTTTGATGTTTCTAACAAACTATTTGTTATCTTTAATAAACTCCTTGATATTTGTACCAAAGTCTTTGCTGTTTGTACAAAGGTCTTTGATGTTTCTAACAAACGCTGATGTTTTTAACAAACTATTTAATATTTCTAACAAAGTCTTTGATGTTTCTAACAAACTCTGATTTTTTTAACAAACTCTTTGATGTTTGTACCAAAGTCTTTGATGATTCTTACATAAGCTTTGATGTTTCTAACCAAGTCTTTGATGTTTCTAACAAAATCTTTGATGTTTCTAACAAAATCTTTGATGTTTCTAACAAACTATTTGTGATTTTTAATAAACTCCTTGATATTTGTACCAAAGTCTCTGATGTTTGTACAAAAATCTTTGATGTTTCTTACATAAGCTTTGATGTTTCTAACAAAGTCTTTGATGTTTCTAACAAACTATTTGTGATTTTTAATAAACTCCTTGATATTTGTACCAAAGTCTCTGATGTTTGTACAAAAGTCTTTGATGTTTGTACCAAAGTCTTTGATGTTTCTAACAAACACGTTGATGTTTCTAACAAACTCTGATGTTTCTAACAAACTATTTGTGGTTTTTAATAAACTCCTTGATATTTGTACCAAAGTATCTGATGTTTGTACAAAAGTATTTGATGTTTCTAACAAAGTCTTTGATGTTTCTAACAAACTCTTTGATGTTTCTAACAAAGGCTATGATGTTTCTAACAACGTCTTTGCTGTTTCTAACAAAGTCTTTGATGCTTCTAACAAACTCTGATGTTTCTAACAAACTACTTGTGGTTTTTAATAAACTCCTTGATATTTGTACCAAAGTATCTGATGCTTGTACAAAAGTATTTGATGTGTCTAACAAAGTATTTGATGTTTCTAACAAAGCTTTGATGTTTCTAACAAAACATTTTTATGTTTGTACCAAAGTCTTTGATGTTTGTACCAAAGTCTATGATGTTTGTGCAAAAGTCGTTGATGTTTCTAACAAAGTCTTTGATGTTTCTAACAAACTCTGATGTTTTTAACAAACTATTTAATATTTCTGACAAAGTCTTTGATTTTTTTAACGAAGTCTTTTGATGTTTCTAACAAATTATTTGTTATTTTTAATAAACTCCTTGATATTTGTATCAAAGTCTTTGATGTTTCTAACATAGGCTTGTATGTTTCTAACAAAGTCTTTGATGTTTCTAACAAACTATTTGTTATCTTTAATAAACTCCTTGATATTTGTACCACAGTCTTTGATGTTTGTACAAAGGTCTTTGATGTTTCTAACAAACGCTGATGTTTTTAACAAACTATTTATTATTTCTAACAAACTCTTTGATGTTTCTAACAAACTCTTTGATGTTTGTACCAAAGTCTTTGATGATTCTTACATAAGCTTTGATGTTTCTAACCAAGTCTTTGATGTTTCTAACAAAATCTTTGATGTTTCTAACAAACTATTTGTGATTTTTAATAAACTCCTTGATATTTGTACCAAAGTCTCTGATGTTTGTACAAAAGTCTTTGATGTTTGTACCAAAGTCTTTGATGTTTCTAACAAACACGTTGATGTTTCTAACAAACTCTGATGTTTCTAACAAACTATTTGTGGTTTTTAATAAACTCCTTGATATTTGTACCAAAGTATCTGATGTTTGTACAAAAGTATTTGATGTTTCTAACAAAGTTTTTGATGTTTCTAACAAACTCTTTGATGTTTCTAACAAAGGCTTTGATGCTTCTAACAAACTCTGATGTTTCTAACAAACTATTTGTGATTTTTAATAAACTCCTTGATATTTGTACCAAAGTCTCTGATGTTTGTACAAAAGTCTCTGATGTTTGTACAAAAGTCTTTGATGTTTGTACCAAAGTCTTTGATGTTTCTAACAAACTCTGATGTTTTTAACAAACTATTTAATATTTCTGACAAAGTCTTTGATTTTTTTAACGAAGTCTTTTGATGTTTCTAACAAATTATTTGTTATTTTTAATAAACTCCTTGATATTTGTATCAAAGTCTTTGATGTTTCTAACATAGGCTTGTATGTTTCTAACAAAGTCTTTGATGTTTCTAACAAACTATTTGTTATCTTTAATAAACTCCTTGATATTTGTACCAAAGTCTTTGATGTTTGTACAAAGGTCTTTGATGTTTCTAACAAACGCTGATGTTTTTAACAAACTATTTAATATTTCTAACAAACTCTTTGATGTTTCTAACAAACTCTTTGATGTTTGTACCAAAGTCTTTGATGATTCTTACATAAGCTTTGATGTTTCTAACCAAGTCTTTGATGTTTCTAACAAAATCTTTGATGTTTCTAACAAACTATTTGTGATTTTTAATAAACTCCTTGATATTTGTACCAAAGTCTCTGATGTTTGTACAAAAGTCTTTGATGTTTGTACCAAAGTCTTTGATGTTTCTAACAAACACGTTGATGTTTCTAACAAACTCTGATGTTTCTAACAAACTATTTGTGGTTTTTAATAAACTCCTTGATATTTGTACCAAAGTATCTGATGTTTGTACAAAAGTATTTGATGTTTCTAACAAAGTTTTTGATGTTTCTAACAAACTCTTTGATGTTTCTAACAAAGGCTTTGATGCTTCTAACAAACTCTGATGTTTCTAACAAACTATTTGTGATTTTTAATAAACTCCTTGATATTTGTACCAAAGTCTCTGATGTTTGTACAAAAGTCTCTGATGTTTGTACAAAAGTCTTTAATGTTTGTACCAAAGTCTTTGATGTTTCTAACAAACGCTTTGATGTTTCTAACAAAACATTTTTATGTTTGTACCAAAGTCTTTGATGTTTGTACCAAAGTCTTTGATGTTTGTACAAAAGTCGTTGATGTTTCTAACAAAGTCTTTGATGTTTCTAACAAACTCTGATGTTTTTAACAAACTATTTATTATTTCTAACAAAGTCTTTGATTTTTTTAACGAAGTCTTTGATGTTTCTAACAAATTATTTGTTATTTTTAATAAACTCCTTGATATTTGTACAAAAAGTCTTTGATGTTTGTTCAAAAGTCTTTGATGTTTCTAACAAAGTCTTTGATGTTTCTAACAAGCTCTGATCTTTTTAAAAAAATATTTAATATTTCTAAAAAAGTATTTAATATTTCTAACAAAGTCTTTGATATTTTTAACAAACTCTTTGATGTTTCTAAAAAAGTCTTTCATGTTTGTACCAAAGTCTTTCATGTTTGTACCAAAGTCTTTGATATTTCTACTAAATGCGTTGATGTTTCTAACAAAGTCTTTGATGTTTCTAACAAAGCCTTTGATGTTTCTAACAAAGTCTTGCATGTTTCTAACAAACTCTGATATTGTTAACAAACTATTTAATATTTCTAACAAAGTCTTTGATGTTTCTAACAAACAATTTGGTTTTTTTAATAAACTTCTTGATATTTGTATCAAAGTCTTTGATGTTTCTAACATAGGCTTGTATGTTTCTAACAAAGTCTTTGATGTTTCTAACAAACTATTTGTTATCTTTAATAAACTCCTTGATATTTGTACCAAAGTCTTTGCTGTTTGTACAAAGGTCTTTGATGTTTCTAACAAACGCTGATGTTTTTAACAAACTATTTAATATTTCTAACAAAGTCTTTGATGTTTGTACCAAAGTGTTTGATGTTTGTACGAAAGGCTTTGATGTTTCTAACAAACTCTGATGTTTTTAACAAACTATTTAATATTTCTAACAAAGTCTTTGATGTTTTTAACAAACTATTTGATGTTTCTAACAAACTATTTGATGTTTCTAACAAACTGATGTTTCTAACAAAATCTTTGATGTTTCTAACAAACTCTGATATTCTTAACAAAATATTTAATATTTCTAACATACTCTTTGATGTTTCAAACAAACTCTTTGATGTTTGTACCAGTCTTTGATGTTTCTAACATAAGCTTTGATGTTTCTAACAAACTATTTGTTATCTTTAATAAACTCCTTGTATTTTTACCAAAGTCTTTGATGTTTGTACAAAAGTCTTTGATGTTTCTAACAAAGTTTTTGATGTTTCTAACAAACTCTGATGTTTTTAACAAAGTTTTTGATGTTTCTAACAAACTCTGATATTTTTAACAAACTATTTAATATTTCTAAGAAATTTTTTGATATTTTTAAAAAAATCTTTGATGTTTCTAACAAACTCTTTGATGTTTGTACCAAAGTCTTTGATGTTTCTTACATAAGCTTTGATGTTTCTAACAAAGTCTTTGATGTTTCTAACAAAATCTTTGATGTTTCTAACAAACCATTTGTGATTTTTAGTAAACTCCTTGATATTTGTACCAAAGTCCCTGATGTTTGTACAAAAGTCTTTGATGTTTGTACAAAAGTCTTTGATGTTTCTAACAAACACGTTGATGTTTCTAACAAACTCTGATGTTTCTAACAAACTATTTGTGGTTTTTAATAAACTCCTTGATATTTGTACCAAAGTATCTGATGCTTGTACAAAAGTATTTGATGTTTCTAACAAAGTCTTTGATGTTTCTAACAAACTCTGATGTTTCTAACAAACTATTTGTGGTTTTTAATAAACTCCTTGATATTTGTACCAAAGTCTCTGATGTTTGTACAAAAGTCTCTGATGTTTGTACAAAAGTCTTTAATGTTTGTACCAAAGTCTTTGATGTTTGTACAAAAGTCGTTGATGTTTCTAACAAAGTCTTTGATGTTTCTAACAAACTCTGATGTTTTTAACAAACTATTTATTATTTCTAACAAAGTCTTTGATTTTTTTAACGAAGTCTTTGATGTTTCTAACAAATTATTTGTTATTTTTAATAAACTCCTTGATATTTGTACAAAAAGTCTTTGATGTTTGTTCAAAAGTCTTTGATGTTTCTAACAAAGTCTTTGATGTTTCTAACAAGCTCTGATCTTTTTAAAAAAATATTTAATATTTCTAACAAAGTCTTTGATATTTTTAACAAACTCTTTGATGTTTCTAAAAAAGTCTTTCATGTTTGTACCAAAGTCTTTCATGTTTGTACCAAAGTCTTTGATATTTCTACTAAATGCGTTGATGTTTCTAACAAAGTCTTTGATGTTTCTAACAAACTATTTGTTATCTTTAATAAACTCCTTGATATTTGTACCACAGTCTTTGATGTTTGTACAAAGGTCTTTGATGTTTCTAACAAACGCTGATGTTTTTAACAAACTATTTATTATTTCTAACAAACTCTTTGATGTTTCTAACAAACTCTTTGATGTTTGTACCAAAGTCTTTGATGATTCTTACATAAGCTTTGATGTTTCTAACCAAGTCTTTGATGTTTCTAACAAAATCTTTGATGTTTCTAACAAACTATTTGTGATTTTTAATAAACTCCTTGATATTTGTACCAAAGTCTCTGATGTTTGTACAAAAGTATTTGATGTTTGTACCAAAGTCTTTGATGTTTCTAACAAACACGTTGATGTTTCTAACAAACTCTGATGTTTCTAACAAACTATTTGTGGTTTTTAATAAACTCCTTGATATTTGTACCAAAGTATCTGATGTTTGTACAAAAGTATTTGATGTTTCTAACAAAGTTTTTGATGTTTCTAACAAACTCTTTGATGTTTCTAACAAAGGCTTTGATGCTTCTAACAAACTCTGATGTTTCTAACAAACTATTTGTGATTTTTAATAAACTCCTTGATATTTGTACCAAAGTCTCTGATGTTTGTACAAAAGTCTCTGATGTTTGTACAAAAGTCTTTGATGTTTGTACCAAAGTCTTTGATGTTTCTAACAAACTCTGATGTTTTTAACAAACTATTTAATATTTCTGACAAAGTCTTTGATTTTTTTAACGAAGTCTTTTGATGTTTCTAACAAATTATTTGTTATTTTTAATAAACTCCTTGATATTTGTATCAAAGTCTTTGATGTTTCTAACATAGGCTTGTATGTTTCTAACAAAGTCTTTGATGTTTCTAACAAACTATTTGTTATCTTTAATAAACTCCTTGATATTTGTACCAAAGTCTTTGATGTTTGTACAAAGGTCTTTGATGTTTCTAACAAACGCTGATGTTTTTAACAAACTATTTAATATTTCTAACAAACTCTTTGATGTTTCTAACAAACTCTTTGATGTTTGTACCAAAGTCTTTGATGATTCTTACATAAGCTTTGATGTTTCTAACCAAGTCTTTGATGTTTCTAACAAAATCTTTGATGTTTCTAACAAACTATTTGTGATTTTTAATAAACTCCTTGATATTTGTACCAAAGTCTCTGATGTTTGTACAAAAGTCTTTGATGTTTGTACCAAAGTCTTTGATGTTTCTAACAAACACGTTGATGTTTCTAACAAACTCTGATGTTTCTAACAAACTATTTGTGGTTTTTAATAAACTCCTTGATATTTGTACCAAAGTATCTGATGTTTGTACAAAAGTATTTGATGTTTCTAACAAAGTTTTTGATGTTTCTAACAAACTCTTTGATGTTTCTAACAAAGGCTTTGATGCTTCTAACAAACTCTGATGTTTCTAACAAACTATTTGTGATTTTTAATAAACTCCTTGATATTTGTACCAAAGTCTCTGATGTTTGTACAAAAGTCTCTGATGTTTGTACAAAAGTCTTTAATGTTTGTACCAAAGTCTTTGATGTTTCTAACAAACGCTTTGATGTTTCTAACAAAACATTTTTATGTTTGTACCAAAGTCTTTGATGTTTGTACCAAAGTCTTTGATGTTTGTACAAAAGTCGTTGATGTTTCTAACAAAGTCTTTGATGTTTCTAACAAACTCTGATGTTTTTAACAAACTATTTATTATTTCTAACAAAGTCTTTGATTTTTTTAACGAAGTCTTTGATGTTTCTAACAAATTATTTGTTATTTTTAATAAACTCCTTGATATTTGTACAAAAAGTCTTTGATGTTTGTTCAAAAGTCTTTGATGTTTCTAACAAAGTCTTTGATGTTTCTAACAAGCTCTGATCTTTTTAAAAAAATATTTAATATTTCTAAAAAAGTATTTAATATTTCTAACAAAGTCTTTGATATTTTTAACAAACTCTTTGATGTTTCTAAAAAAGTCTTTCATGTTTGTACCAAAGTCTTTCATGTTTGTACCAAAGTCTTTGATATTTCTACTAAATGCGTTGATGTTTCTAACAAAGTCTTTGATGTTTCTAACAAAGCCTTTGATGTTTCTAACAAAGTCTTGCATGTTTCTAACAAACTCTGATATTGTTAACAAACTATTTAATATTTCTAACAAAGTCTTTGATGTTTCTAACAAACAATTTGGTTTTTTTAATAAACTTCTTGATATTTGTATCAAAGTCTTTGATGTTTCTAACATAGGCTTGTATGTTTCTAACAAAGTCTTTGATGTTTCTAACAAACTATTTGTTATCTTTAATAAACTCCTTGATATTTGTACCAAAGTCTTTGCTGTTTGTACAAAGGTCTTTGATGTTTCTAACAAACGCTGATGTTTTTAACAAACTATTTAATATTTCTAACAAAGTCTTTGATGTTTGTACCAAAGTGTTTGATGTTTGTACGAAAGGCTTTGATGTTTCTAACAAACTCTGATGTTTTTAACAAACTATTTAATATTTCTAACAAAGTCTTTGATGTTTTTAACAAACTATTTGATGTTTCTAACAAACTGATGTTTCTAACAAAATCTTTGATGTTTCTAACAAACTCTGATATTCTTAACAAAATATTTAATATTTCTAACATACTCTTTGATGTTTCAAACAAACTCTTTGATGTTTGTACCAGTCTTTGATGTTTCTAACATAAGCTTTGATGTTTCTAACAAACTATTTGTTATCTTTAATAAACTCCTTGTATTTTTACCAAAGTCTTTGATGTTTGTACAAAAGTCTTTGATGTTTCTAACAAAGTTTTTGATGTTTCTAACAAACTCTGATGTTTTTAACAAAGTTTTTGATGTTTCTAACAAACTCTGATATTTTTAACAAACTATTTAATATTTCTAAGAAATTTTTTGATATTTTTAAAAAAATCTTTGATGTTTCTAACAAACTCTTTGATGTTTGTACCAAAGTCTTTGATGTTTCTTACATAAGCTTTGATGTTTCTAACAAAGTCTTTGATGTTTCTAACAAAATCTTTGATGTTTCTAACAAACCATTTGTGATTTTTAGTAAACTCCTTGATATTTGTACCAAAGTCCCTGATGTTTGTACAAAAGTCTTTGATGTTTGTACAAAAGTCTGATGTTTCTAACAAACACGTTGATGTTTCTAACAAACTCTGATGTTTCTAACAAACTATTTGTGGTTTTTAATAAACTCCTTGATATTTGTACCAAAGTATCTGATGCTTGTACAAAAGTATTTGATGTTTCTAACAAAGTCTTTGATGTTTCTAACAAACTCTGATGTTTCTAACAAACTATTTGTGGTTTTTAATAAACTCCTTGATATTTGTACCAAAGTCTCTGATGTTTGTACAAAAGTCTCTGATGTTTGTACAAAAGTCTTTAATGTTTGTACTAAAGTCTTTGATGTTTGTACAAAAGTCGTTGATGTTTCTAACAAAGTCTTTGATGTTTCTAACAAACTCTGATGTTTTTAACAAACTATTTATTATTTCTAACAAAGTCTTTGATTTTTTTAACGAAGTCTTTGATGTTTCTAACAAATTATTTGTTATTTTTAATAAACTCCTTGATATTTGTACAAAAAGTCTTTGATGTTTGTTCAAAAGTCTTTGATGTTTCTAACAAAGTCTTTGATGTTTCTAACAAGCTCTGATCTTTTTAAAAAAATATTTAATATTTCTAACAAAGTCTTTGATATTTTTAACAAACTCTTTGATGTTTCTAAAAAAGTCTTTCATGTTTGTACCAAAGTCTTTCATGTTTGTACCAAAGTCTTTGATATTTCTACTAAATGCGTTGATGTTTCTAACAAAGTCTTTGATGTTTCTAACAAACTCTTTGATGTTTCTAACAAAGGCTATGATGTTTCTAACAACGTCTTTGCTGTTTCTAACAAAGTCTTTGATGCTTCTAACAAACTCTGATGTTTCTAACAAACTACTTGTGGTTTTTAATAAACTCCTTGATATTTGTACCAAAGTATCTGATGCTTGTACAAAAGTATTTGATGTGTCTAACAAAGTATTTGATGTTTCTAACAAAGCTTTGATGTTTCTAACAAAACATTTTTATGTTTGTACCAAAGTCTTTGATGTTTGTACCAAAGTCTTTGATGTTTGTGCAAAAGTCGTTGATGTTTCTAACAAAGTCTTTGATGTTTCTAACAAACTCTGATGTTTTTAACAAACTATTTAATATTTCTGACAAAGTCTTTGATTTTTTTAACGAAGTCTTTTGATGTTTCTAACAAATTATTTGTTATTTTTAATAAACTCCTTGATATTTGTATCAAAGTCTTTGATGTTTCTAACATAGGCTTGTATGTTTCTAACAAAGTCTTTGATGTTTCTAACAAACTATTTGTTATCTTTAATAAACTCCTTGATATTTGTACCACAGTCTTTGATGTTTGTACAAAGGTCTTTGATGTTTCTAACAAACGCTGATGTTTTTAACAAACTATTTATTATTTCTAACAAACTCTTTGATGTTTCTAACAAACTCTTTGATGTTTGTACCAAAGTCTTTGATGATTCTTACATAAGCTTTGATGTTTCTAACCAAGTCTTTGATGTTTCTAACAAAATCTTTGATGTTTCTAACAAACTATTTGTGATTTTTAATAAACTCCTTGATATTTGTACCAAAGTCTCTGATGTTTGTACAAAAGTCTTTGATGTTTGTACCAAAGTCTTTGATGTTTCTAACAAACACGTTGATGTTTCTAACAAACTCTGATGTTTCTAACAAACTATTTGTGGTTTTTAATAAACTCCTTGATATTTGTACCAAAGTATCTGATGTTTGTACAAAAGTATTTGATGTTTCTAACAAAGTTTTTGATGTTTCTAACAAACTCTTTGATGTTTCTAACAAAGGCTTTGATGCTTCTAACAAACTCTGATGTTTCTAACAAACTATTTGTGATTTTTAATAAACTCCTTGATATTTGTACCAAAGTCTCTGATGTTTGTACAAAAGTCTCTGATGTTTGTACAAAAGTCTTTGATGTTTGTACCAAAGTCTTTGATGTTTCTAACAAACTCTGATGTTTTTAACAAACTATTTAATATTTCTGACAAAGTCTTTGATTTTTTTAACGAAGTCTTTTGATGTTTCTAACAAATTATTTGTTATTTTTAATAAACTCCTTGATATTTGTATCAAAGTCTTTGATGTTTCTAACATAGGCTTGTATGTTTCTAACAAAGTCTTTGATGTTTCTAACAAACTATTTGTTATCTTTAATAAACTCCTTGATATTTGTACCAAAGTCTTTGATGTTTGTACAAAGGTCTTTGATGTTTCTAACAAACGCTGATGTTTTTAACAAACTATTTAATATTTCTAACAAACTCTTTGATGTTTCTAACAAACTCTTTGATGTTTGTACCAAAGTCTTTGATGATTCTTACATAAGCTTTGATGTTTCTAACCAAGTCTTTGATGTTTCTAACAAAATCTTTGATGTTTCTAACAAACTATTTGTGATTTTTAATAAACTCCTTGATATTTGTACCAAAGTCTCTGATGTTTGTACAAAAGTCTTTGATGTTTGTACCAAAGTCTTTGATGTTTCTAACAAACACGTTGATGTTTCTAACAAACTCTGATGTTTCTAACAAACTATTTGTGGTTTTTAATAAACTCCTTGATATTTGTACCAAAGTCTCTGATGTTTGTACAAAAGTCTCTGATGTTTGTACAAAAGTCTTTAATGTTTGTACCAAAGTCTTTGATGTTTGTACAAAAGTCGTTGATGTTTCTAACAAAGTCTTTGATGTTTCTAACAAACTCTGATGTTTTTAACAAACTATTTATTATTTCTAACAAAGTCTTTGATTTTTTTAACGAAGTCTTTGATGTTTCTAACAAATTATTTGTTATTTTTAATAAACTCCTTGATATTTGTACAAAAAGTCTTTGATGTTTGTTCAAAAGTCTTTGATGTTTCTAACAAAGTCTTTGATGTTTCTAACAAGCTCTGATCTTTTTAAAAAAATATTTAATATTTCTAACAAAGTCTTTGATATTTTTAACAAACTCTTTGATGTTTCTAAAAAAGTCTTTCATGTTTGTACCAAAGTCTTTCATGTTTGTACCAAAGTCTTTGATATTTCTACTAAATGCGTTGATGTTTCTAACAAAGTCTTTGATGTTTCTAACAAACTCTTTGATGTTTCTAACAAAGGCTATGATGTTTCTAACAACGTCTTTGCTGTTTCTAACAAAGTCTTTGATGCTTCTAACAAACTCTGATGTTTCTAACAAACTACTTGTGGTTTTTAATAAACTCCTTGATATTTGTACCAAAGTATCTGATGCTTGTACAAAAGTATTTGATGTGTCTAACAAAGTATTTGATGTTTCTAACAAAGCTTTGATGTTTCTAACAAAACATTTTTATGTTTGTACCAAAGTCTTTGATGTTTGTACCAAAGTCTATGATGTTTGTGCAAAAGTCGTTGATGTTTCTAACAAAGTCTTTGATGTTTCTAACAAACTCTGATGTTTTTAACAAACTATTTAATATTTCTGACAAAGTCTTTGATTTTTTTAACGAAGTCTTTTGATGTTTCTAACAAATTATTTGTTATTTTTAATAAACTCCTTGATATTTGTATCAAAGTCTTTGATGTTTCTAACATAGGCTTGTATGTTTCTAACAAAGTCTTTGATGTTTCTAACAAACTATTTGTTATCTTTAATAAACTCCTTGATATTTGTACCACAGTCTTTGATGTTTGTACAAAGGTCTTTGATGTTTCTAACAAACGCTGATGTTTTTAACAAACTATTTATTATTTCTAACAAACTCTTTGATGTTTCTAACAAACTCTTTGATGTTTGTACCAAAGTCTTTGATGATTCTTACATAAGCTTTGATGTTTCTAACCAAGTCTTTGATGTTTCTAACAAAATCTTTGATGTTTCTAACAAACTATTTGTGATTTTTAATAAACTCCTTGATATTTGTACCAAAGTCTCTGATGTTTGTACAAAAGTCTTTGATGTTTGTACCAAAGTCTTTGATGTTTCTAACAAACACGTTGATGTTTCTAACAAACTCTGATGTTTCTAACAAACTATTTGTGGTTTTTAATAAACTCCTTGATATTTGTACCAAAGTATCTGATGTTTGTACAAAAGTATTTGATGTTTCTAACAAAGTTTTTGATGTTTCTAACAAACTCTTTGATGTTTCTAACAAAGGCTTTGATGCTTCTAACAAACTCTGATGTTTCTAACAAACTATTTGTGATTTTTAATAAACTCCTTGATATTTGTACCAAAGTCTCTGATGTTTGTACAAAAGTCTCTGATGTTTGTACAAAAGTCTTTGATGTTTGTACCAAAGTCTTTGATGTTTCTAACAAACTCTGATGTTTTTAACAAACTATTTAATATTTCTGACAAAGTCTTTGATTTTTTTAACGAAGTCTTTTGATGTTTCTAACAAATTATTTGTTATTTTTAATAAACTCCTTGATATTTGTATCAAAGTCTTTCATGTTTCTAACATAGGCTTGTATGTTTCTAACAAAGTCTTTGATGTTTCTAACAAACTATTTGTTATCTTTAATAAACTCCTTGATATTTGTACCAAAGTCTTTGATGTTTGTACAAAGGTCTTTGATGTTTCTAACAAACGCTGATGTTTTTAACAAACTATTTAATATTTCTAACAAACTCTTTGATGTTTCTAACAAACTCTTTGATGTTTGTACCAAAGTCTTTGATGATTCTTACATAAGCTTTGATGTTTCTAACCAAGTCTTTGATGTTTCTAACAAAATCTTTGATGTTTCTAACAAACTATTTGTGATTTTTAATAAACTCCTTGATATTTGTACCAAAGTCTCTGATGTTTGTACAAAAGTCTTTGATGTTTGTACCAAAGTCTTTGATGTTTCTAACAAACACGTTGATGTTTCTAACAAACTCTGATGTTTCTAACAAACTATTTGTGGTTTTTAATAAACTCCTTGATATTTGTACCAAAGTATCTGATGTTTGTACAAAAGTATTTGATGTTTCTAACAAAGTTTTTGATGTTTCTAACAAACTCTTTGATGTTTCTAACAAAGGCTTTGATGCTTCTAACAAACTCTGATGTTTCTAACAAACTATTTGTGATTTTTAATAAACTCCTTGATATTTGTACCAAAGTCTCTGATGTTTGTACAAAAGTCTCTGATGTTTGTACAAAAATCTTTAATGTTTGTACCAAAGTCTTTGATGTTTCTAACAAACGCTTTGATGTTTCTAACAAAACATTTTTATGTTTGTACCAAAGTCTTTGATGTTTGTACCAAAGTCTTTGATGTTTGTACAAAAGTCGTTGATGTTTCTAACAAAGTCTTTGATGTTTCTAACAAACTCTGATGTTTTTAACAAACTATTTATTATTTCTAACAAAGTCTTTGATTTTTTTAACGAAGTCTTTGATGTTTCTAACAAATTATTTGTTATTTTTAATAAACTCCTTGATATTTGTACAAAAAGTCTTTGATGTTTGTTCAAAAGTCTTTGATGTTTCTAACAAAGTCTTTGATGTTTCTAACAAGCTCTGATCTTTTTAAAAAAATATTTAATATTTCTAAAAAAGTATTTAATATTTCTAACAAAGTCTTTGATATTTTTAACAAACTCTTTGATGTTTCTAAAAAAGTCTTTCATGTTTGTACCAAAGTCTTTCATGTTTGTACCAAAGTCTTTGATATTTCTACTAAATGCGTTGATGTTTCTAACAAAGTCTTTGATGTTTCTAACAAAGCCTTTGATGTTTCTAACAAAGTCTTGCATGTTTCTAACAAACTCTGATATTGTTAACAAACTATTTAATATTTCTAACAAAGTCTTTGATGTTTCTAACAAACAATTTGGTTTTTTTAATAAACTTCTTGATATTTGTATCAAAGTCTTTGATGTTTCTAACATAGGCTTGTATGTTTCTAACAAAGTCTTTGATGTTTCTAACAAACTATTTGTTATCTTTAATAAACTCCTTGATATTTGTACCAAAGTCTTTGCTGTTTGTACAAAGGTCTTTGATGTTTCTAACAAACGCTGATGTTTTTAACAAACTATTTAATATTTCTAACAAAGTCTTTGATGTTTGTACCAAAGTGTTTGATGTTTGTACGAAAGGCTTTGATGTTTCTAACAAACTCTGATGTTTTTAACAAACTATTTAATATTTCTAACAAAGTCTTTGATGTTTTTAACAAACTATTTGATGTTTCTAACAAACTGATGTTTCTAACAAAATCTTTGATGTTTCTAACAAACTCTGATATTCTTAACAAAATATTTAATATTTCTAACATACTCTTTGATGTTTCAAACAAAGTCTTTGATGTTTGTACCAGTCTTTGATGTTTCTAACATAAGCTTTGATGTTTCTAACAAACTATTTGTTATCTTTAATAAACTCCTTGTATTTTTACCAAAGTCTTTGATGTTTGTACAAAAGTCTTTGATGTTTCTAACAAAGTTTTTGATGTTTCTAACAAACTCTGATGTTTTTAACAAAGTTTTTGATGTTTCTAACAAACTCTGATATTTTTAACAAACTATTTAATATTTCTAAGAAATTTTTTGATATTTTTAAAAAAATCTTTGATGTTTCTAACAAACTCTTTGATGTTTGTACCAAAGTCTTTGATGTTTCTTACATAAGCTTTGATGTTTCTAACAAAGTCTTTGATGTTTCTAACAAAATCTTTGATGTTTCTAACAAACCATTTGTGATTTTTAGTAAACTCCTTGATATTTGTACCAAAGTCCCTGATGTTTGTACAAAAGTCTTTGATGTTTGTACAAAAGTCTTTGATGTTTCTAACAAACACGTTGATGTTTCTAACAAACTCTGATGTTTCTAACAAACTATTTGTGGTTTTTAATAAACTCCTTGATATTTGTACCAAAGTATCTGATGCTTGTACAAAAGTATTTGATGTTTCTAACAAAGTCTTTGATGTTTCTAACAAACTCTGATGTTTCTAACAAACTATTTGTGGTTTTTAATAAACTCCTTGATATTTGTACCAAAGTCTCTGATGTTTGTACAAAAGTCTCTGATGTTTGTACAAAAGTCTTTAATGTTTGTACCAAAGTCTTTGATGTTTGTACAAAAGTCGTTGATGTTTCTAACAAAGTCTTTGATGTTTCTAACAAACTCTGATGTTTTTAACAAACTATTTATTATTTCTAACAAAGTCTTTGATTTTTTTAACGAAGTCTTTGATGTTTCTAACAAATTATTTGTTATTTTTAATAAACTCCTTGATATTTGTACAAAAAGTCTTTGATGTTTGTCCAAAAGTCTTTGATGTTTCTAACAAAGTCTTTGATGTTTCTAACAAGCTCTGATCTTTTTAAAAAAATATTTAATATTTCTAACAAAGTCTTTGATATTTTTAACAAACTCTTTGATGTTTCTAAAAAAGTCTTTCATGTTTGTACCAAAGTCTTTCATGTTTGTACCAAAGTCTTTGATATTTCTACTAAATGCGTTGATGTTTCTAACAAAGTCTTTGATGTTTCTAACAAACTATTTGTTATCTTTAATAAACTCCTTGATATTTGTACCACAGTCTTTGATGTTTGTACAAAGGTCTTTGATGTTTCTAACAAACGCTGATGTTTTTAACAAACTATTTATTATTTCTAACAAACTCTTTGATGTTTCTAACAAACTCTTTGATGTTTGTACCAAAGTCTTTGATGATTCTTACATAAGCTTTGATGTTTCTAACCAAGTCTTTGATGTTTCTAACAAAATCTTTGATGTTTCTAACAAACTATTTGTGATTTTTAATAAACTCCTTGATATTTGTACCAAAGTCTCTGATGTTTGTACAAAAGTCTTTGATGTTTGTACCAAAGTCTTTGATGTTTCTAACAAACACGTTGATGTTTCTAACAAACTCTGATGTTTCTAACAAACTATTTGTGGTTTTTAATAAACTCCTTGATATTTGTACCAAAGTATCTGATGTTTGTACAAAAGTATTTGATGTTTCTAACAAAGTTTTTGATGTTTCAAACAAACTCTTTGATGTTTCTAACAAAGGCTTTGATGCTTCTAACAAACTCTGATGTTTCTAACAAACTATTTGTGATTTTTAATAAACTCCTTGATATTTGTACCAAAGTCTCTGATGTTTGTACAAAAGTCTTTGATGTTTGTACCAAAGTCTTTGATGTTTCTAACAAACACGTTGATGTTTCTAACAAACTCTGATGTTTCTAACAAACTATTTGTGGTTTTTAATAAACTCCTTGATATTTGTACCAAAGTATCTGATGTTTGTACAAAAGTATTTGATGTTTCTAACAAAGTTTTTGATGTTTCTAACAAACTCTTTGATGTTTCTAACAAAGGCTTTGATGCTTCTAACAAACTCTGATGTTTCTAACAAACTATTTGTGATTTTTAATAAACTCCTTGATATTTGTACCAAAGTCTCTGATGTTTGTACAAAAGTCTCTGATGTTTGTACAAAAGTCTTTGATGTTTGTACCAAAGTCTTTGATGTTTCTAACAAACTCTGATGTTTTTAACAAACTATTTAATATTTCTGACAAAGTCTTTGATTTTTTTAACGAAGTCTTTTGATGTTTCTAACAAATTATTTGTAATTTTTAATAAACTCCTTGATATTTGTATCAAAGTCTTTGATGTTTCTAACATAGGCTTGTATGTTTCTAACAAAGTCTTTGATGTTTCTAACAAACTATTTGTTATCTTTAATAAACTCCTTGATATTTGTACCAAAGTCTTTGATGTTTGTACAAAGGTCTTTGATGTTTCTAACAAACGCTGATGTTTTTAACAAACTATTTAATATTTCTAACAAACTCTTTGATGTTTCTAACAAACTCTTTGATGTTTGTACCAAAGTCTTTGATGATTCTTACATAAGCTTTGATGTTTCTAACCAAGTCTTTGATGTTTCTAACAAAATCTTTGATGTTTCTAACAAACTATTTGTGATTTTTAATAAACTCCTTGATATTTGTACCAAAGTCTCTGATGTTTGTACAAAAGTCTTTGATGTTTGTACCAAAGTCTTTGATGTTTCTAACAAACACGTTGATGTTTCTAACAAACTCTGATGTTTCTAACAAACTATTTGTGGTTTTTAATAAACTCCTTGATATTTGTACCAAAGTATCTGATGTTTGTACAAAAGTATTTGATGTTTCTAACAAAGTTTTTGATGTTTCTAACAAACTCTTTGATGTTTCTAACAAAGGCTTTGATGCTTCTAACAAACTCTGATGTTTCTAACAAACTATTTGTGATTTTTAATAAACTCCTTGATATTTGTACCAAAGTCTCTGATGTTTGTACAAAAGTCTCTGATGTTTGTACAAAAATCTTTAATGTTTGTACCAAAGTCTTTGATGTTTCTAACAAACGCTTTGATGTTTCTAACAAAACATTTTTATGTTTGTACCAAAGTCTTTGATGTTTGTACCAAAGTCTTTGATGTTTGTACAAAAGTCGTTGATGTTTCTAACAAAGTCTTTGATGTTTCTAACAAACTCTGATGTTTTTAACAAACTATTTATTATTTCTAACAAAGTCTTTGATTTTTTTAACGAAGTCTTTGATGTTTCTAACAAATTATTTGTTATTTTTAATAAACTCCTTGATATTTGTACAAAAAGTCTTTGATGTTTGTTCAAAAGTCTTTGATGTTTCTAACAAAGTCTTTGATGTTTCTAACAAGCTCTGATCTTTTTAAAAAAATATTTAATATTTCTAAAAAAGTATTTAATATTTCTAACAAAGTCTTTGATATTTTTAACAAACTCTTTGATGTTTCTAAAAAAGTCTTTCATGTTTGTACCAAAGTCTTTCATGTTTGTACCAAAGTCTTTGATATTTCTACTAAATGCGTTGATGTTTCTAACAAAGTCTTTGATGTTTCTAACAAAGCCTTTGATGTTTCTAACAAAGTCTTGCATGTTTCTAACAAACTCTGATATTGTTAACAAACTATTTAATATTTCTAACAAAGTCTTTGATGTTTCTAACAAACAATTTGGTTTTTTTAATAAACTTCTTGATATTTGTATCAAAGTCTTTGATGTTTCTAACATAGGCTTGTATGTTTCTAACAAAGTCTTTGATGTTTCTAACAAACTATTTGTTATCTTTAATAAACTCCTTGATATTTGTACCAAAGTCTTTGCTGTTTGTACAAAGGTCTTTGATGTTTCTAACAAACGCTGATGTTTTTAACAAACTATTTAATATTTCTAACAAAGTCTTTGATGTTTGTACCAAAGTGTTTGATGTTTGTACGAAAGGCTTTGATGTTTCTAACAAACTCTGATGTTTTTAACAAACTATTTAATATTTCTAACAAAGTCTTTGATGTTTTTAACAAACTATTTGATGTTTCTAACAAACTGATGTTTCTAACAAAATCTTTGATGTTTCTAACAAACTCTGATATTCTTAACAAAATATTTAATATTTCTAACATACTCTTTGATGTTTCAAACAAACTCTTTGATGTTTGTACCAGTCTTTGATGTTTCTAACATAAGCTTTGATGTTTCTAACAAACTATTTGTTATCTTTAATAAACTCCTTGTATTTTTACCAAAGTCTTTGATGTTTGTACAAAAGTCTTTGATGTTTCTAACAAAGTTTTTGATGTTTCTAACAAACTCTGATGTTTTTAACAAAGTTTTTGATGTTTCTAACAAACTCTGATATTTTTAACAAACTATTTAATATTTCTAAGAAATTTTTTGATATTTTTAAAAAAATCTTTGATGTTTCTAACAAACTCTTTGATGTTTGTACCAAAGTCTTTGATGTTTCTAACAAAATCTTTGATGTTTCTAACAAACCATTTGTGATTTTTAGTAAACTCCTTGATATTTGTACCAAAGTCCCTGATGTTTGTACAAAAGTCTTTGATGTTTGTACAAAAGTCTTTGATGTTTCTAACAAACACGTTGATGTTTCTAACAAACTCTGATGTTTCTAACAAACTATTTGTGGTTTTTAATAAACTCCTTGATATTTGTACCAAAGTATCTGATGCTTGTACAAAAGTATTTGATGTTTCTAACAAAGTCTTTGATGTTTCTAACAAACTCTGATGTTTCTAACAAACTATTTGTGGTTTTTAATAAACTCCTTGATATTTGTACCAAAGTCTCTGATGTTTGTACAAAAGTCTCTGATGTTTGTACAAAAGTCTTTAATGTTTGTACCAAAGTCTTTGATGTTTGTACAAAAGTCGTTGATGTTTCTAACAAAGTCTTTGATGTTTCTAACAAACTCTGATGTTTTTAACAAACTATTTATTATTTCTAACAAAGTCTTTGATTTTTTTAACGAAGTCTTTGATGTTTCTAACAAATTATTTGTTATTTTTAATAAACTCCTTGATATTTGTACAAAAAGTCTTTGATGTTTGTTCAAAAGTCTTTGATGTTTCTAACAAAGTCTTTGATGTTTCTAACAAGCTCTGATCTTTTTAAAAAAATATTTAATATTTCTAACAAAGTCTTTGATATTTTTAACAAACTCTTTGATGTTTCTAAAAAAGTCTTTCATGTTTGTACCAAAGTCTTTCATGTTTGTACCAAAGTCTTTGATATTTCTACTAAATGCGTTGATGTTTCTAACAAAGTCTTTGATGTTTCTAACAAACTATTTGTTATCTTTAATAAACTCCTTGATATTTGTACCACAGTCTTTGATGTTTGTACAAAGGTCTTTGATGTTTCTAACAAACGCTGATGTTTTTAACAAACTATTTATTATTTCTAACAAACTCTTTGATGTTTCTAACAAACTCTTTGATGTTTGTACCAAAGTCTTTGATGATTCTTACATAAGCTTTGATGTTTCTAACCAAGTCTTTGATGTTTCTAACAAAATCTTTGATGTTTCTAACAAAATCTTTGATGTTTCTAACAAACTATTTGTGATTTTTAATAAACTCCTTGATATTTGTACCAAAGTCTCTGATGTTTGTACAAAAGTCTTTGATGTTTGTACCAAAGTCTTTGATGTTTCTAACAAACACGTTGATGTTTCTAACAAACTCTGATGTTTCTAACAAACTATTTGTGGTTTTTAATAAACTCCTTGATATTTGTACCAAAGTATCTGATGTTTGTACAAAAGTATTTGATGTTTCTAACAAAGTCTTTGATGTTTCTAACAAACTCTTTGATGTTTCTAACAAAGGCTATGATGTTTCTAACAACGTCTTTGCTGTTTCTAACAAAGTCTTTGATGCTTCTAACAAACTCTGATGTTTCTAACAAACTATTTGTGGTTTTTAATAAACTCCTTGATATTTGTACCAAAGTATCTGATGCTTGTACAAAAGTATTTGATGTGTCTAACAAAGTATTTGATGTTTCTAACAAAGCTTTGATGTTTCTAACAAAACATTTTTATGTTTGTACCAAAGTCTTTGATGTTTGTACCAAAGTCTATGATGTTTGTGCAAAAGTCGTTGATGTTTCTAACAAAGTCTTTGATGTTTCTAACAAACTCTGATGTTTTTAACAAACTATTTAATATTTCTGACAAAGTCTTTGATTTTTTTAACGAAGTCTTTTGATGTTTCTAACAAATTATTTGTTATTTTTAATAAACTCCTTGATATTTGTATCAAAGTCTTTGATGTTTCTAACATAGGCTTGTATGTTTCTAACAAAGTCTTTGATGTTTCTAACAAACTATTTGTTATCTTTAATAAACTCCTTGATATTTGTACCACAGTCTTTGATGTTTGTACAAAGGTCTTTGATGTTTCTAACAAACGCTGATGTTTTTAACAAACTATTTATTATTTCTAACAAACTCTTTGATGTTTCTAACAAACTCTTTGATGTTTGTACCAAAGTCTTTGATGATTCTTACATAAGCTTTGATGTTTCTAACCAAGTCTTTGATGTTTCTAACAAAATCTTTGATGTTTCTAACAAACTATTTGTGATTTTTAATAAACTCCTTGATATTTGTACCAAAGTCTCTGATGTTTGTACAAAAGTCTTTGATGTTTGTACCAAAGTCTTTGATGTTTCTAACAAACACGTTGATGTTTCTAACAAACTCTGATGTTTCTAACAAACTATTTGTGGTTTTTAATAAACTCCTTGATATTTGTACCAAAGTATCTGATGTTTGTACAAAAGTATTTGATGTTTCTAACAAAGTTTTTGATGTTTCTAACAAACTCTTTGATGTTTCTAACAAAGGCTTTGATGCTTCTAACAAACTCTGATGTTTCTAACAAACTATTTGTGATTTTTAATAAACTCCTTGATATTTGACCAAAGTCTCTGATGTTTGTACAAAAGTCTCTGATGTTTGTACAAAAGTCTTTGATGTTTGTACCAAAGTCTTTGATGTTTCTAACAAACTCTGATGTTTTTAACGAACTATTTAATATTTCTGACAAAGTCTTTGATTTTTTTAACGAAGTCTTTTGATGTTTCTAACAAATTATTTGTTATTTTTAATAAACTCCTTGATATTTGTATCAAAGTCTTTGATGTTTCTAACATAGGCTTGTATGTTTCTAACAAAGTCTTTGATGTTTCTAACAAACTATTTGTTATCTTTAATAAACTCCTTGATATTTGTACCAAAGTCTCTGATGTTTGTACAAAAGTCTTTGATGTTTGTACCAAAGTCTTTGATGTTTCTAACAAACACGTTGATGTTTCTAACAAACTCTGATGTTTCTAACAAACTATTTGTGGTTTTTAATAAACTCCTTGATATTTGTACCAAAGTATCTGATGTTTGTACAAAAGTATTTGATGTTTCTAACAAAGTTTTTGATGTTTCTAACAAACTCTTTGATGTTTCTAACAAAGGCTTTGATGCTTCTAACAAACTCTGATGTTTCTAACAAACTATTTGTGATTTTTAATAAACTCCTTGATATTTGTACCAAAGTCTCTGATGTTTGTACAAAAGTCTCTGATGTTTGTACAAAAGTCTTTAATGTTTGTACCAAAGTCTTTGATGTTTCTAACAAACGCTTTGATGTTTCTAACAAAACATTTTTATGTTTGTACCAAAGTCTTTGATGTTTGTACCAAAGTCTTTGATGTTTGTACAAAAGTCGTTGATGTTTCTAACAAAGTCTTTGATGTTTCTAACAAACTCTGATGTTTTTAACAAACTATTTATTATTTCTAACAAAGTCTTTGATTTTTTTAACGAAGTCTTTGATGTTTCTAACAAATTATTTGTTATTTTTAATAAACTCCTTGATATTTGTACAAAAAGTCTTTGATGTTTGTTCAAAAGTCTTTGATGTTTCTAACAAAGTCTTTGATGTTTCTAACAAGCTCTGATCTTTTTAAAAAAATATTTAATATTTCTAAAAAAGTATTTAATATTTCTAACAAAGTCTTTGATATTTTTAACAAACTCTTTGATGTTTCTAAAAAAGTCTTTCATGTTTGTACCAAAGTCTTTCATGTTTGTACCAAAGTCTTTGATATTTCTACTAAATGCGTTGATGTTTCTAACAAAGTCTTTGATGTTTCTAACAAAGCCTTTGATGTTTCTAACAAAGTCTTGCATGTTTCTAACAAACTCTGATATTGTTAACAAACTATTTAATATTTCTAACAAAGTCTTTGATGTTTCTAACAAACAATTTGGTTTTTTTAATAAACTTCTTGATATTTGTATCAAAGTCTTTGATGTTTCTAACATAGGCTTGTATGTTTCTAACAAAGTCTTTGATGTTTCTAACAAACTATTTGTTATCTTTAATAAACTCCTTGATATTTGTACCAAAGTCTTTGATGTTTGTACAAAGGTCTTTGATGTTTCTAACAAACGCTGATGTTTTTAACAAACTATTTAATATTTCTAACAAACTCTTTGATGTTTCTAACAAACTCTTTGATGTTTGTACCAAAGTCTTTGATGATTCTTACATAAGCTTTGATGTTTCTAACCAAGTCTTTGATGTTTCTAACAAAATCTTTGATGTTTCTAACAAACTATTTGTGATTTTTAATAAACTCCTTGATATTTGTATCAAAGTCTCTGATGTTTGTACAAAAGTCTTTGATGTTTGTACCAAAGTCTTTGATGTTTCTAACAAACACGTTGATGTTTCTAACAAACTCTGATGTTTCTAACAAACTATTTGTGGTTTTTAATAAACTCCTTGATATTTGTACCAAAGTATCTGATGTTTGTACAAAAGTATTTGATGTTTCTAACAAAGTTTTTGATGTTTCTAACAAACTCTTTGATGTTTCTAACAAAGGCTTTGATGCTTCTAACAAACTCTGATGTTTCTAACAAACTATTTGTGATTTTTAATAAACTCCTTGATATTTGTACCAAAGTCTCTGATGTTTGTACAAAAGTCTCTGATGTTTGTACAAAAGTCTTTGATGTTTGTACCAAAGTCTTTGATGTTTCTAACAAACTCTGATGTTTTTAACAAACTATTTAATATTTCTGACAAAGTCTTTGATTTTTTTAACGAAGTCTTTTGATGTTTCTAACAAATTATTTGTTATTTTTAATAAACTCCTTGATATTTGTATCAAAGTCTTTGATGTTTCTAACATAGGCTTGTATGTTTCTAACAAAGTCTTTGATGTTTCTAACAAACTATTTGTTATCTTTAATAAACTCCTTGATATTTGTACCAAAGTCTTTGATGTTTGTACAAAGGTCTTTGATGTTTCTAACAAACGCTGATGTTTTTAACAAACTATTTAATATTTCTAACAAACTCTTTGATGTTTCTAACAAACTCTTTGATGTTTGTACCAAAGTCTTTGATGATTCTTACATAAGCTTTGATGTTTCTAACCAAGTCTTTGATGTTTCTAACAAAATCTTTGATGTTTCTAACAAACTATTTGTGATTTTTAATAAACTCCTTGATATTTGTACCAAAGTCTCTGATGTTTGTACAAAAGTCTTTGATGTTTGTACCAAAGTCTTTGATGTTTCTAACAAACACGTTGATGTTTCTAACAAACTCTGATGTTTCTAACAAACTATTTGTGGTTTTTAATAAACTCCTTGATATTTGTACCAAAGTATCTGATGTTTGTACAAAAGTATTTGATGTTTCTAACAAAGTTTTTGATGTTTCTAACAAACTCTTTGATGTTTCTAACAAAGGCTTTGATGCTTCTAACAAACTCTGATGTTTCTAACAAACTATTTGTGATTTTTAATAAACTCCTTGATATTTGTACCAAAGTCTCTGATGTTTGTACAAAAGTCTCTGATGTTTGTACAAAAGTCTTTGATGTTTGTACCAAAGTCTTTGATGTTTCTAACAAACGCTTTGATGTTTCTAACAAAACATTTTTATGTTTGTACCAAAGTTTTTGATGTTTGTACCAAAGTCTTTGATGTTTGTACAAAAGTCGTTGATGTTTCTAACAAAGTCTTTGATGTTTCTAACAAACTATTTGTTTTTTTTAATAAACTCCTTTATATTTGTACCAAAGACTTTGATGTTTCTAACAAACTCTTTGATGTTTCTTAAAAAATCTTTGATGCTTCTAACAAAGTCTTTGATGTTTGTACCAAAGTGTTTGATGTTTGTACGAAAGGCTTTGATGTTTCTAACAAACTCTGATGTTTTTAACAAACTATTTATTATTTCTAACAAAGTCTTTGTTGTTTCTAACAAACTATTTTTTTTTTTAATAAACTCCTTGATATTTGTACCAAAGTCTTTGATGTTTTTAACAAACTCTGTGATGTTTCTTACAAACTGATGTTTCTAACAAAATCTTTGATGCTTCTGACAAACTCTTTTATGTTTGTACCAAAGTCTTTGATGTTTGTACAAAAGTCATTGATGTTTCTAACAAAGGCTTTGATGTTTCTAACAAACTCTGATATTTTTAACAAAATATTTAATATTTCTAACAAACTCTTTGATGTTTCAAACAAACTCTTTGATGTTTGTACCAGTCTTTGATGTTTCTAACATAAGCTTTGATGTTTCTAACAAACTATTTGTTATCTTTAATAAACTCCTTGTATTTTTACCAAAGTCTTTGATGTTTGTACAAAAGTCTTTGATGTTTCTAACAAAGTTTTTGATGTTTCTAACAAACTCTGATGTTTTTAACAAAGTTTTTGATGTTTCTAACAAACTCTGATATTTTTAACAAACTATTTAATATTTCTAACAAATTTTTTGATATTTTTACAAACTGTTTGATGTTTCTAACAAACTCCTTGATGTTTGTCCCAAAGTCTTTCATGTTTCTTACATAAGCTTTGATGTTTCTAACAAAGTCTTTGATGTTTCTAACAAAATCTTTGATGTTTCTAACAAACTATTTGTGATTTTTAATAAACTCCTTGATATTTGTACCAAAGTCTCTGATGTTTGTACAAAAGTCTTTGATGTTTGTACAAAAGTCTTTGATGTTTCTAACAAACACGTTGATGTTTCTAACAAACTCTGATGTTTCTAACAAACTATTTGTGGTTTTTAACAAGCTCCTTGATATTTGTACCAAAGTCTTTGATGTTTGTACAAAAGTCTTTGATGTTTCTAACAAACACGTTGATGTTTCTAACAAACTCTGATGTTTCTAACAAACTATTTGTGGTTTTTAATAAACTCCTTGATATTTGTACCAAAGTATCTGATGTTTGTACAAAAGTATTTGATGTTTCTAACAAAGTCTTTGATGTTTCTAACAAACTCTTTGATGTTTCTAACAAAGGCTATGATGTTTCTAACAACGTCTTTGCTGTTTCTAACAAAGTCTTTGATGCTTCTAACAAACTCTGATGTTTCTAACAAACTATTTGTGGTTTTTAATAAACTCCTTGATATTTGTACCAAAGTATCTGATGCTTGTACAAAAGTATTTGATGTTTCTAACAAAGCTTTGATGTTTCAAACAAAACATTTTTATGTTTGTACCAAAGTCTTTGATGTTTGTACCAAAGTCTTTGATGTTTCTTACATAAGCTTTGATGTTTCTAACAAAGTCTTTGATGTTTCTAACAAAATCTTTGATGTTTCTAACAAACTATTTGTGATTTTTAATAAACTCCTTGATATTTGTACCAAAGTCTCTGATGTTTGTACAAAAGTCTTTGATGTTTGTACAAAAGTCTTTGATGTTTCTAACAAACACGTTGATGTTTCTAACAAACTCTGATGTTTCTAACAAACTATTTGTGGTTTTTAATAAACTCCTTGATATTTGTACCAAAGTCTTTGATGTTTGTACAAAAGTCTTTGATGTTTCTAACAAACACGTTGATGTTTCTAACAAACTCTGATGTTTCTAACAAACTATTTGTGGTTTTTAATAAACTCCTTGATATTTGTACCAAAGTATCTGATGTTTGTACAAAAGTATTTGATGTTTCTAACAAAGTCTTTGATGTTTCTAACAAACTCTTTGATGTTTCTAACAAAGGCTATGATGTTTCTAACAACGTCTTTGCTGTTTCTAACAAAGTCTTTGATGCTTCTAACAAACTCTGATGTTTCTAACAAACTATTTGTGGTTTTTAATAAACTCCTTGATATTTGTACCAAAGTATCTGATGCTTGTACAAAAGTATTTGATGTGTCTAACAAAGTATTTGATGTTTCTAACAAAGCTTTGATGTTTCTAACAAAACATTTTTATGTTTGTACCAAAGTCTTTGATGTTTGTACCAAAGTCTTTGATGTTTGTGCAAAAGTCGTTGATGTTTCTAACAAAGTCTTTGATGTTTCTAACAAACTCTGATGTTTTTAACAAACTATTTAATATTTCTGACAAAGTCTTTGATTTTTTTAACGAAGTCTTTTGATGTTTCTAACAAATTATTTGTTATTTTTAATAAACTCCTTGATATTTGTATCAAAGTCTTTGATGTTTCTAACATAGGCTTGTATGTTTCTAACAAAGTCTTTGATGTTTCTAACAAACTATTTGTTATCTTTAATAAACTCCTTGATATTTGTACCAAAGTCTTTGATGTTTGTACAAAGGTCTTTGATGTTTCTAACAAACGCTGATGTTTTTAACAAACTATTTAATATTTCTAACAAACTCTTTGATGTTTCTAACAAACTCTTTGATGTTTGTACCAAAGTCTTTGATGATTCTTACATAAGCTTTGATGTTTCTAACCAAGTCTTTGATGTTTCTAACAAAATCTTTGATGTTTCTAACAAACTATTTGTGATTTTTAATAAACTCCTTGATATTTGTACCAAAGTCTCTGATGTTTGTACAAAAGTATTTGATGTTTCTAACAAAGTTTTTGATGTTTCTAACAAACTCTTTGATGTTTCTAACAAAGGCTTTGATGCTTCTAACAAACTCTGATGTTTCTAACAAACTATTTGTGATTTTTAATAAACTCCTTGATATTTGTACCAAAGTCTCTGATGTTTGTACAAAAGTCTCTGATGTTTGTACAAAAGTCTTTGATGTTTGTACCAAAGTCTTTGATGTTTCTAACAAACGCTTTGATGTTTCTAACAAAACATTTTTATGTTTGTACCAAAGTTTTTGATGTTTGTACCAAAGTCTTTGATGTTTGTACAAAAGTCGTTGATGTTTCTAACAAAGTCTTTGATGTTTCTAACAAACAATTTGTTTTTTTAATAAACTCCTTTATATTTGTACCAAAGACTTTGATGTTTCTAACAAACTCTTTGATGTTTCTTACAAAATCTTTGATGCTTCTAACAAAGTCTTTGATGTTTGTACCAAAGTGTTTGATGTTTGTACGAAAGGCTTTGATGTTTCTAACAAACTCTGATGTTTTTAACAAACTATTTAATATTTCTAACAAAGTCTTTGATGTTTCTAACAAACTATTTGTTTTTTTTAATAAACTCCTTGATATTTTTACCAAAGTCTTTGATGTTTTTAACAAACTCGTTGATGTTTCTTACAAACTGATGTTTCTAACAAAATCTTTGATGCTTCTAACAAACTCTTTTATGTTTGTACCAAAATCTTTGATGTTTGTACAAAAGTCATTGATGTTTCTAACAAAGGCTTTGATGTTTCTAACAAACTCTGATATTTTTAACAAAATATTTAATATTTCTAACAAACTCTTTGATGTTTCAAACAAACTCTTTGATGTTTGTACCAGTCTTTGATGTTTCTAACATAAGCTTTGATGTTTCTAACAAACTATTTGTTATCTTTAATAAACTCCTTGTATTTTTACCAAAGTCTTTGATGTTTGTACAAAAGTCTTTGATGTTTCTAACAAAGTTTTTGATGTTTCTAACAAACTCTGATGTTTTTAACAAAGTTTTTGATGTTTCTAACAAACTCTGATATTTTTAACAAACTATTTAATATTTCTAACAAATTTTTTGATATTTTTAACAAACTGTTTGATGTTTCTAACAAACTCCTTGATGTTTGTCCCAAAGTCTTTGATGTTTCTTACATAAGCTTTGATGTTTCTAACAAAGTCTTTGATGTTTCTAACAAAGTCTTTGATGTTTCTAACAAACACGTTGATGTTTCTAACAAACTCTGATGTTTCTAACAAACTATTTGTGGTTTTTAATAAACTCCTTGATATTTGTACCAAAGTCTTTGATGTTTGTACAAAAGTCTTTGATGTTTCTAACAAACACGTTGATGTTTCTAACAAACTCTGATGTTTCTAACAAACTATTTGTGGTTTTTAATAAACTCCTTGATATTTGTACCAAAGTATCTGATGTTTGTACAAAAGTATTTGATGTTTCTAACAAAGTCTTTGATGTTTCTAACAAACTCTTTGATGTTTCTAACAAAGGCTATGATGTTTCTAACAACGTCTTTGCTGTTTCTAACAAAGTCTTTGATGCTTCTAACAAACTCTGATGTTTCTAACAAACTATTTGTGGTTTTTAATAAACTCCTTGATTTTTTGTACCAAAGTATCTGATGCTTGTACAAAAGTATTTGATGTGTCTAACAAAGTATTTGATGTTTCTAACAAAGCTTTGATGTTTCTAACAAAACATTTTTATGTTTGTACCAAAGTCTTTGATGTTTGTACCAAAGTCTTTGATGTTTGTGCAAAAGTCGTTGATGTTTCTAACAAAGTCTTTGATGTTTCTAACAAACTCTGATGTTTTTAACAAACTATTTAATATTTCTGACAAAGTCTTTGATTTTTTTAACGAAGTCTTTTGATGTTTCTAACAAATTATTTGTTATTTTTAATAAACTCCTTGATATTTGTATCAAAGTCTTTGATGTTTCTAACATAGGCTTGTATGTTTCTAACAAAGTCTTTGATGTTTCTAACAAACTATTTGTTATCTTTAATAAACTCCTTGATATTTGTACCAAAGTCTTTGATGTTTGTACAAAGGTCTTTGATGTTTCTAACAAACGCTGATGTTTTTAACAAACTATTTAATATTTCTAACAAACTCTTTGATGTTTCTAACAAACTCTTTGATGTTTGTACCAAAGTCTTTGATGATTCTTACATAAGCTTTGATGTTTCTAACCAAGTCTTTGATGTTTCTAACAAAATCTTTGATGTTTCTAACAAACTATTTGTGATTTTTAATAAACTCCTTGATATTTGTACCAAAGTCTCTGATGTTTGTACAAAAGTATTTGATGTTTCTAACAAAGTTTTTGATGTTTCTAACAAACTCTTTGATGTTTCTAACAAAGGCTTTGATGCTTCTAACAAACTCTGATGTTTCTAACAAACTATTTGTGATTTTTAATAAACTCCTTGATATTTGTACCAAAGTCTCTGATGTTTGTACAAAAGTCTCTGATGTTTGTACAAAAGTCTTTGATGTTTGTACCAAAGTCTTTGATGTTTCTAACAAACGCTTTGATGTTTCTAACAAAACATTTTTATGTTTGTACCAAAGTTTTTGATGTTTGTACCAAAGTCTTTGATGTTTGTACAAAAGTCGTTGATGTTTCTAACAAAGTCTTTGATGTTTCTAACAAACAATTTGTTTTTTTTAATAAACTCCTTTATATTTGTACCAAAGACTTTGATGTTTCTAACAAACTCTTTGATGTTTCTTACAAAATCTTTGATGCTTCTAACAAAGTCTTTGATGTTTGTACCAAAGTGTTTGATGTTTGTACGAAAGGCTTTGATGTTTCTAACAAACTCTGATGTTTTTAACAAACTATTTAATATTTCTAACAAAGTCTTTGATGTTTCTAACAAACTATTTGTTTTTTTTAATAAACTCCTTGATATTTGTACCAAAGTCTTTGATGTTTTTAACAAACTCGTTGATGTTTCTTACAAACTGATGTTTCTAACAAAATCTTTGATGCTTCTAACAAACTCTTTTATGTTTGTACCAAAGTCTTTGATGTTTGTACAAAAGTCATTGATGTTTCTAACAAAGGCTTTGATGTTTCTAACAAACTCTGATATTTTTAACAAAATATTTAATATTTCTAACAAACTCTTTGATGTTTCAAACAAACTCTTTGATGTTTGTACCAGTCTTTGATGTTTCTAACATAAGCTTTGATGTTTCTAACAAACTATTTGTTATCTTTAATAAACTCCTTGTATTTTTACCAAAGTCTTTGATGTTTGTACAAAAGTCTTTGATGTTTCTAACAAAGTTTTTGATGTTTCTAACAAACTCTGATGTTTTTAACAAAGTTTTTGATGTTTCTAACAAACTCTGATATTTTTAACAAACTATTTAATATTTCTAACAAATTTTTTGATATTTTTAACAAACTGTTTGATGTTTCTAACAAACTCCTTGATGTTTGTCCCAAAGTCTTTGATGTTTCTTACATAAGCTTTGATGTTTCTAACAAAGTCTTTGATGTTTCTAACAAAGTCTTTGATGTTTCTAACAAACACGTTGATGTTTCTAACAAACTCTGATGTTTCTAACAAACTATTTGTGGTTTTTAATAAACTCCTTGATATTTGTACCAAAGTCTTTGATGTTTGTACAAAAGTCTTTGATGTTTCTAACAAACACGTTGATGTTTCTAACAAACTCTGATGTTTCTAACAAACTATTTGTGGTTTTTAATAAACTCCTTGATATTTGTACCAAAGTATCTGATGTTTGTACAAAAGTATTTGATGTTTCTAACAAAGTCTTTGATGTTTCTAACAAACTCTTTGATGTTTCTAACAAAGGCTATGATGTTTCTAACAACGTCTTTGCTGTTTCTAACAAAGTCTTTGATGCTTCTAACAAACTGATGTTTCTAACAAACTATTTGTGGTTTTTAATAAACTCCTTGATTTTTTGTACCAAAGTATCTGATGCTTGTACAAAAGTATTTGATGTGTCTAACAAAGTATTTGATGTTTCTAACAAAGCTTTGATGTTTCTAACAAAACATTTTTATGTTTGTACCAAAGTCTTTGATGTTTGTACCAAAGTCTTTGATGTTTGTGCAAAAGTCGTTGATGTTTCTAACAAAGTCTTTGATGTTTCTAACAAACTCTGATGTTTTTAACAAACTATTTAATATTTCTGACAAAGTCTTTGATTTTTTTAACGAAGTCTTTTGATGTTTCTAACAAATTATTTGTTATTTTTAATAAACTCCTTGATATTTGTATCAAAGTCTTTGACGTTTCTAACATAGGCTTGTATGTTTCTATCAAAGTCTTTGATGTTTCTAACAAACTATTTGTTATCTTTAATAAACTCCTTGATATTTGTACCAAAGTCTTTGATGTTTGTACAAAGGTCTTTGATGTTTCTAACAAACGCTGATGTTTTTAACAAACTATTTAATATTTCTAACAAACTCTTTGATGTTTCTAACAAACTCTTTGATGTTTGTACCAAAGTCTTTGATGATTCTTACATAAGCTTTGATGTTTCTAACAAAGTCTTTGATGTTTCTAACAAAATCTTTGATGTTTCTAACAAATTATTTGTTATTTTTAATAAACTCCTTGATATTTGTATCAAAGTCTTTGACGTTTCTAACATAGGCTTGTATGTTTCTATCAAAGTCTTTGATGTTTCTAACAAACTATTTGTTATCTTTAATAAACTCCTTGATATTTGTACCAAAGTCTTTGATGTTTGTACAAAGGTCTTTGATGTTTCTAACAAACGCTGATATTTTTAACAAAATATTTAATATTTCTAACAAACTCTTTGATGTTTCAAACAAACTCTTTGATGTTTGTACCAGTCTTTGATGTTTCTAACATAAGCTTTGATGTTTCTAACAAACTATTTGTTATCTTTAATAAACTCCTTGTATTTTTACCAAAGTCTTTGATGTTTGTACAAAAGTCTTTGATGTTTCTAACAAAGTTTTTGATGTTTCTAACAAACTCTGATGTTTTTAACAAAGTTTTTGATGTTTCTAACAAACTCTGATATTTTTAACAAACTATTTAATATTTCTAACAAATTTTTTGATATTTTTAACAAACTGTTTGATGTTTCTAACAAACTCCTTGATGTTTGTCCCAAAGTCTTTGATGTTTCTTACATAAGCTTTGATGTTTCTAACAAAGTCTTTGATGTTTCTAACAAAGTCTTTGATGTTTCTAACAAACACGTTGATGTTTCTAACAAACTCTGATGTTTCTAACAAACTATTTGTGGTTTTTAATAAACTCCTTGATATTTGTACCAAAGTCTTTGATGTTTGTACAAAAGTCTTTGATGTTTCTAACAAACACGTTGATGTTTCTAACAAACTCTGATGTTTCTAACAAACTATTTGTGGTTTTTAATAAACTCCTTGATATTTGTACCAAAGTATCTGATGTTTGTACAAAAGTATTTGATGTTTCTAACAAAGTCTTTGATGTTTCTAACAAACTCTTTGATGTTTCTAACAAAGGCTATGATGTTTCTAACAACGTCTTTGCTGTTTCTAACAAAGTCTTTGATGCTTCTAACAAACTCTGATGTTTCTAACAAACTATTTGTGGTTTTTAATAAACTCCTTGATTTTTTGTACCAAAGTATCTGATGCTTGTACAAAAGTATTTGATGTGTCTAACAAAGTATTTGATGTTTCTAACAAAGCTTTGATGTTTCTAACAAAACATTTTTATGTTTGTACCAAAGTCTTTGATGTTTGTACCAAAGTCTTTGATGTTTGTGCAAAAGTCGTTGATGTTTCTAACAAAGTCTTTGATGTTTCTAACAAACTCTGATGTTTTTAACAAACTATTTAATATTTCTGACAAAGTCTTTGATTTTTTTAACGAAGTCTTTTGATGTTTCTAACAAATTATTTGTTATTTTTAATAAACTCCTTGATATTTGTATCAAAGTCTTTGACGTTTCTAAAATAGGCTTGTATGTTTCTATCAAAGTCTTTGATGTTTCTAACAAACTATTTGTTATCTTTAATAAACTCCTTGATATTTGTACCAAAGTCTTTGATGTTTGTACAAAGGTCTTTGATGTTTCTAACAAACGCTGATGTTTTTAACAAACTATTTAATATTTCTAACAAACTCTTTGATGTTTCTAACAAACTCTTTGATGTTTGTACCAAAGTCTTTGATGATTCTTACATAAGCTTTGATGTTTCTAACCAAGTCTTTGATGTTTCTAACAAAATCTTTGATGTTTCTAACAAACTATTTGTGATTTTTAATAAACTCCTTGATATTTGTACCAAAGTCTCTGATGTTTGTACAAAAGTATTTGATGTTTCTAACAAAGTTTTTGATGTTTCTAACAAACTCTTTGATGTTTCTAACAAAGGCTTTGATGCTTCTAACAAACTCTGATGTTTCTAACAAACTATTTGTGATTTTTAATAAACTCCTTGATATTTGTACCAAAGTCTCTGATGTTTGTACAAAAGTCTCTGATGTTTGTACAAAAGTCGTTGATGTTTCTAACAAAACATTTTTATGTTTGTACCAAAGTTTTTGATGTTTGTACCAAAGTCTTTGATGTTTGTACAAAAGTCGTTGATGTTTCTAACAAAGTCTTTGATGTTTCTAACAAACTATTTGTTTTTTTTAATAAACTCCTTTATATTTGTACCAAAGACTTTGATGTTTCTAACAAACCCTTTGATGTTTCTTACAAAATCTTTGATGCTTCTAACAAAGTCTTTGATGTTTGTACCAAAGTGTTTGATGTTTGTACGAAAGGCTTTGATGTTTCTAACAAACTCTGATGTTTTTAACAAACTATTTAATATTTCTAACAAAGTCTTTGATGTTTCTAACAAACTATTTGTTTTTTTTAATAAACTCCTTGATATTTGTACCAAAGTCTTTGATGTTTTTAACAAACTCTTTGATGTTTCTTACAAACTGATGTTTCTAACAAAATCTTTGATGCTTCTAACAAACTCTTTTATGTTTGTACCAAAGTCTTTGATGTATGTACAAAAGTCATTGATGTTTCTAACAAAGGCTTTGATGTTTCTAACAAACTCTGATATTTTTAACAAAATATTTAATATTTCTAACAAACTCTTTGATGTTTCAAACAAACTCTTTGATGTTTGTACCAGTCTTTGATGTTTCTAACATAAGCTTTGATGTTTCTAACAAACTATTTGTTATCTTTAATAAACTCCTTTATTTTTACCAAAGTCTTTGATGTTTGTACAAAAGTCTTTGATGTTTCTAACAAAGTTTTTGATGTTTCTAACAAACTGATGTTTTTAACAAAGTTTTTGATGTTTCTAACAAACTCTGATATTTTTAACAAACTATTTAATATTTCTAACAAATTTTTTGATATTTTTAACAAACTGTTTGATGTTTCTAACAAACTCCTTGATGTTTGTCCCAAAGTCTTTGATGTTTCTTACATAAGCTTTGATGTTTCTAACAAAGTCTTTGATG
>NW_027176303.1:282500-285000 GCF_023349555.1 Cebidichthys violaceus
ATTGAAATTTCGTACCCACCGAGTTCGACCTGAAGCGGAACCACAGACGCCCCGTTAGGAACGTAATATCCCGTACAGACTCGACGCTCGGCTCTCCGAAACCCATCTTCACTTAGGACCAATAGGTTTACCTTATCAGAGGCAGATGAACCGTACCTATAGCACAACCGGAGTTCCATACACACCGAGTTATACCTGGACACGGAATCACAGATGCACCGTTATAGCACATAATATTCCGCACACACCTGTGTACTCAATATGCTGGGGACCCGGACATACTTATGGCCTATAGATTCACCTATAGAGGCATTGGTGAGCCGTATCCAGGGCCTAGAAAGAGTTCATACAAGTCAAGCTCAGCCTGACATGGGTCTACAGCTGTGCCGGGAGGCACAAATTATCCCACGTACTCCTGTCCACTTAACATGCTGGGGACCCTCCCAAGCTCCGGACCGATAGGAACACCACACCAGTTACACCGTCGCCATCGGTTTTCCCTTTCCATTTAGTCATAGGACACCGTTCGTTTTAGAGTATTGAACCTTCTGAGATACTCTCCTCTTGCATCGCGAGGCCCACGAGTCATCCGGAGAAACATGGCCACCCCCGGTTCAGAGTTATGGTTTGGCTCCGGCGACGAGCCTCACCCAGGCCTTAGTATGGGCTACCAGCCCAATGAGAGAACGATACTTAATTTCGATCCGCGTTAGAAGATCTTCATCGACACGTATCTGGGGTGTCAGCGAATTGGACATCTCTGGTAAACCAACCTCCCGTTCCGAAGAGGAGGCCCGGGTTCGAAGCCTAACTTACCCCCCCCCCGGGGGTACCCAGCTTAGGCGCCTAGACCGTAGGGACTCAATTCTCCACCATGCTCTCTCAAAGTTGATGTGGTTTTGCGTTCGAGGGACATACCACTTAGGGTCCGTAGCATGTCCCAGGCCTGTATCGGCAATTGCATCAGATCCAACTTAGGGACACCCAACCCTTCATTGGGTTTATCATGGTACAGTATACGACATTGTACAAGCTGGTAGGTGCAGACAAGCGGCTGCCCTGTGATGCGATCGCCAACTTCAGTCAAAGCTTTGACAGATAGCAGACTCTCCCCCAACATATAGCTCGTACCTGGGGCGGTTTGTTATCACACAACTCCACACCTTTCTGAACCGAATCAAAGGCGTCCCCTTACCTCAATCCAAACCTGGATATTAGCACCGGACCTCTATCGAGATTGTAGAGTTGGCTTACATTCCTTGCCAAGCGTCACTGATACACTGAGTCGTTTGCTCCACTATTGCCGCAGCTTTCGCGTTCAAATGCCTGGATAATGGGTCCAGGGCTTGGCCAACCTGGGTTCCTTTATTTTATAAGAACGATTACATGCATTTGCTCTCGCTTGTACCTGGCCAGTTCCCGGGTGTGCCGATACCCTGGGCAGCCGCTAGCCTTTCTAGCCAGCACCAAACGACTGAAGGGACTCAGGCGCCAGATTGTTAACCTCCTCTTCCGACCCAACAGATAGCAACGCGGAAGCGCCGCGGAGATCGGCACTCGAGCATCCACCCCCATTGAACCAGGTGACACGCCGCTAATAGAGGAACAGGCCAAAACCGAACCGGTATTCCACAGTTCAGCACGACCGTCCCTCCTACCGACGGGCCCACTGCCCCGCCTCCCACCAGCGGACATGCAGGAAACCTACACAACACCAGAGGAGACCGGGCCGCTGTCAAGGACAAAACGAAGAGGACGGTCAGTCCACAGGTCCCCGACGAAACCTTGCCACCACCTGCCGAATCATCGGATTCGTGCACAAAGCTAGCGGGAATAGGTTGGGATGAACGGGCGTCAGACTGCTCACACCCATCCGTGTCTGACGCTCTGTGTTCTACCCCTCAGGCAACTCCACTTGGCTTTGTACTATACATCGCACTGACATATAGGAGGCCAAGGGCCGTGCATGGTGAGCTTATCATTCCTGCGCCCTCGGAGCTGGTGGAGAACCAATGCTTTGGGGTGAGCCATAGGCCCCCTCAGCCATTAATTCGGCACACCGCGGATGTCGGGGGGACACAGACAGACGCCCAAACCCCAGGGTTGTTATGAGGGTAAACCCCCACTCCCCCAAGGCAGACGCCCGCTGCATTCCTGCCTCCGCGGCGCTACTGACACCAGAGAAAGTCGTTTTCCGCCCAACTCAGAGCCTTAAGGCAGGGAGGGGGATCCGCTGTCGCAGTATCCCTCACTACCACCACCTTATATCCTTGGGGAAGAGTTAGTCCTCCAAAGGTCGTACTGCCTTAAAGACACCGGGGAGCAATTTGACTTGCTGCTGCTATCCCGATGTCAGGAGACCTTGGGGCTCTTCCGTTACGCTCAGTGATGGTGGAGAACGGGAGATTGGGAGTTACGGTTTTAAGGCCCCCCAAATAACCGGATCAGGCCCCCGCAGGCGCAGAGGAAACAGCAGACACCCGGACCACTGGGCCGGAGG
>NW_027176303.1:292500-300000 GCF_023349555.1 Cebidichthys violaceus
AGAAAAACTTTGTCGTTTTTCTGGGTTTTGCGCCCCTGGAATACTTGCACGTCAACGAAGCGCTGAACCCTTCAGCGCTTAGTGTTGCCTAGAAAAACTTTGGCGTTTTTCTGGGTTTTACGCCCCTGGAATTCTTGCACGTCAACGAAGCGCTGAAGCCTTCAGCGCTTAGTGTTGCCTAGAAAAACTTTGGCGTTTTTCTGGGTTTTACGCCCCTGGAATTCTTGCACGTCAACGAAGCGCTGAAGCCTTCAGCGCTTAGTGTTGCCTAGAAAAACTTTGGCGTTTTTCTGGGTTTTACGCCCCTGGAATTCTTGCACGTCAACGAAGCGCTGAAGCCTTCAGCGCTTAGTGTTGCCTAGAAAAACTTTGTCGTTTTTTTTGTTTCTTCCTTTATCACATTATGCTTAAAATCATCATTTAATCCGTTTTAAGCTCACAATCTTGGGTGAAACATCCTCCAGAAGCAGCCGCTGTAACTGTCTGGAGGACGTGCGTAAAGAGGCCGTACACATCATAATTTAATCCGTTTTATTGACATAATGCTGGGTCAAAAATCCTCCACAAACAGCCGCTATAACTGTCTGGAGGACGTGCGTAAAGAGGCCGTACACATCATAATTTAATCCGTTTTATTGACATAATGCTGGTTCAAAAATCCTCCGCAAACAGCCGCTATAACTGTCTGGAGGACGTGCGTAAAGAGGCCGTACACATCATAATTTAATCCGTTTTATTGACATAATGCTGGGTCAAAAATCCTCCGCAAACAGCCGCTGTAACTGTCTGTAGGACGTGCGTAAAGAGGCCGTACACATCATAATTTAATCCGTTTTATTGACATAATGCTGGGTCAAAAATCCTCCACAAACAGCCGCTATAACTGTCTGGAGGACGTGCGTAAAGAGGCCGTACACATCATAATTTAATCCGTTTTATTGACATAATGATGGGTCAAAAATCCTCCGCAAACAGCCGCTATAACTGTCTGGAGGACGTGCGTAAAGAGGCCGTACACATCATAATTTAATCCGTTTTATTGACATAATGCTGGGTCAAAAATCCTCCGCAAACAGCCGCTGTAACTGTCTGGAGGACGTGCGTAAAGAGGCCGTACACATCATAATTTAATCCGTTTTATTGACATAATGCTGGGTCAAAAATCCTCCGCAAACAGCCGCTGTAACTGTCTGGAGGACGTGCGTAAAGAGGCTGTTATTGTCATTTGTCAATCCGTTTTAAGATCACAATCTGAGGGAAAGCACCCTCCAGAAACAGTCGCTGTGACAGTCTGGAGGACGCGCGTAAAGAGGCTGTTATTGTCATCTGTCAATCCGTTTTGAGCTCACAATCTGAGGGAAAGCATCCTCCAGAAACAGTCGCTGTGACAGTCTGGAGGACGCGCGTAAAGAGGCTGTTATTATCATCTGTCAATCCGTTTTGAGCTCACAATCTGAGGGAAAGCATCCTCCAGAAACAGTCGCTGTGACAGTCTGGAGGACGCGCGTAAAGAGGCTGTTATTGTCATCTGTCAATCCGTTTTGAGCTCACAATCTGAGGGAAAGCATCCTCCAGAAACAGTCGCTATAACTGTCTGGAGGACGTGCGTAAAGAGGCCGTTAATGTGGCGAGAGAGTCCGTTTAAAGCTCACAATGTGAGGCGAAACATCCTCCAGCAACAGCCGCTATAACTGTCTGGAGGACGTGCGTAAAGAGGCCGTTAACGTCATCTGTCAATCCGTTTTAAATTCACAATCCGAGGCAAAGCCTCCTCCAGAAACAGTCGCTATAACTGTCTGGAGGACGTGCGTAAAGAGGCCTTTAACGTCATCTGTCAATCCGTTTTGAGCTCACAATCTGAGGGAAAGCATCCTCCAGAAACAGTCGCTGTGACAGTCTGGAGGACGTGCGTAAAGAGGCCGTTAACGTCATCTGTCAATCCGTTTTAAATTCACAATCCGAGGCAAAGCCTCCTCCAGAAACAGTCGCTATATTTGTCTGGAGGACGTGCGTAAAGAGGCCGTTAATGTGGCGAGAGAGAGTCCGTTTAAAGCTCACAATGTGAGGCGAAACATCCTCCAGCAACAGACGCTATAACTGTCTGGAGGATGTGCGTAAAGAGGCCGTTAACGTCATCTGTCAATCCGTTTGAAATTCACAATCCGAGGCAAAGCCTCCTCCAGAAACAGTCGCTATAACTGTCTGGAGGACGTGCGTAAAGAGGCCGTTAATGTGGCGAGAGAGTCCGTTTTAAGCTCACAATGTGAGGCGAAACATCCTCCAGCAACAGCCGCTATAACTGTCTGGAGGATGTGCGTAAAGAGGCCGTTAACGTCATCTGTCAATCCGTTTTAAATTCACAATCCGAGGCAAAGCCTCCTCCAGAAACAGTCGCTATAACTGTCTGGAGGACGTGCGTAAAGAGGCCGTTAACGTCATCTGTCAATCCGTTTTAAATTCACAATCCGAGGCAAAGCCTCCTCCAGAAACAGTCGCTATAACTGTCTGGAGGACGTGCGTAAAGAGGCCGTTAATGTGGCGAGAGAGAGTCCGTTTAAAGCTCACAATGTGAGGCGAAACATCCTCCAGCAACAGCCGCTATAACTGTCTGGAGGACGTGCGTAAAGAGGCCGTTAACGTCATCTGTCAATCCGTTTTAAATTCACAATCCGAGGCAAAGCCTCCTCCAGAAACAGTCGCTATAACTGTCTGGAGGACGTGCGTAAAGAGGCCGTTAATGTGGCGAGAGAGTCCGTTTAAAGCTCACAATGTGAGGCGAAACATGCTCCAGAAACAGTCGCTATAACTGTCTGGAGGACGTGCGTAAAGAGGCCGTTAACGTCATCTGTCAATCCGTTTTAAATTCACAATCCGAGGCAAAGCCTCCTCCAGAAACAGTCGCTATAACTGTCTGGAGGACGTGCGTAAAGAGGCCGTTAACGTCATCTGTCAATCCGTTTTAAATTCACAATCCGAGGCAAAGCCTCCTCCAGAAACAGTCGTTGTAACTGCCTGGAGGACGCGCGTAAAGAGGCCGTTAACATAATCAGTTAATCCGTTTGAAAGTCATTTTCTAAGGCAGCGCTTCCCCGCAACACTCCGCTGTTGTCCGTCAAAACTCGGATCTCCCAGGCCCAGCCAGAACGCTCCATTCGCGGGGAAGAGACGTCCGCAACACACCGCTGTTGTCCGTCAAAAAATCGGATCACATAGGCCGAGCATAATGGCTTTAAATCGGATAAAGTACTTCCGCGTTGTCGCCTGTCTTTGCCGCCCTGGTAACCGGGAGTCGGGCCGAAATTATCTCCGTGGTGCCTTCACTTTTCCGGCCTTCTTGTAGTAAAGCTGTCGCTGTCTTTTCATGATAGACAGATTTTTGAAAAACCGGTTTCACAAAATGTGCGCAAGGTGGCTTGGTTACCCCCTACCAAAAGTGGTCACATCGGGATAGGCAAAAACCAATAAGCGCTGAAGGCTTCAGCGCTTATTGGTTTTTGCCTAGAGACACTCTGTCGTTTTTTGGAGGTTCGCGCCCCTGGAATTCTTGCAAGTCAGCGAAGCGCTGAAGCCTTCAGCGCTTCGTGTTGCCTAGAAACACTTTGGCGTTTTGCTGGGTTTTACGCCCCTGGAACTCTTGCGAGTCAGCGAAGCGCTGAAGCCTTCAGCGCTTCGTGTTGCCTAGAGACACTTTGGCGTTTTTCTGACTTTTACGCCCCTGGAACTCTTGCGACTCAACGAAGCGCTGAAGCCTTCAGCGCTTCGTGTTGCCTAGAGTCACGTCACATACGCGGCTGTTTTTTTTTTCCCTTTTTCTTCCTTTTTCCGGGATTTTCGTGCCCCAGAGCATGCCTCTCTCCCTGGGATGCCTCCGACTGCTGCTCCATGCCCTCTCTCTCTCTCTCTCTCTCTCTCTCTCTCTCTCTCTCTCTCTCTCTCTCTCTCTCTCTCTCTCTCTCTCTCTCATCATCCCAGTTTAGGGCGCTTTTTCCGGGCATTAGCTCACGTAGCAACATCAGCACCATGGACAGCACCACGGACAGCGCCCTGGACGTCATTTACCAGGGAAAGGGGGCACATTTCCCGGATCTTTGACCTCCACCGCATCCCCTAGGCCCCTGCCAACACTGCCACAAGAGGGCCTGAAAAAAGGATGGTGAGAAAGGGTAAATTCGGGCGTGGAAAGCACCCCCACTCTCATCTCACCCACACCGGGAAAACAGCACTTTTTCCGGGTGGGCCTCTTCCAGAGCATCCCTTGGGCTCCCCCCAACACTCCCACAAAATGACCCGAAAAAAAGAGGGTGGGAAAGGGTAAGTTCGGGCTTAAAAACACCCAGACACACATCTCGCTCACGCCCGGAAAACAGCACTTTTTCCGGGTGACTCACCTCCAGAGCATCCCCTGGGCTCCCCCCAACACTCCCACAAAAGGGCCCGAAAAACGGATGGTGAGAAAGGGTAAATTCGGGCGTGGAAAGCACCCCCACTCTCATCTCACCCACACCCGGAAAACAGCACTTTTTCCGGGTGGGCCTCTTCCAGAGCATCCCTTGGGCTCCCCCCAACACTCCCACAAAATGACCCGAAAAAAAGAGGGTGGGAAAGGGTAAGTTCGGGCTGAAAAGCACCCAGACACACATCTCGCTCACGCCCGGAAAACAGCACTTTTTCCGGGTGACTCACCTCCAGAGCATCCCCTGGGCTCCCCCCAACACTCCCACAAAAGGGCCCGAAAAACGGATGGTGAGAAAGGGTAAATTCGGGCGTGGAAAGCACCCCCACTCTCATCTCACCCACACCCGGAAAACAGCACTTTTTCCGGGTGGGCCTCCTCCAGAGCAACCCCCTGGCACCCAGCAACACTCCCACAAAAGGACCCGAAAAAAAGAGGGTGAAAAAGGGTAAGTTTGGGCTGAAAAGCACCCAGACACACATCTCGCTCACGCCCGGAAAATGGCACTTTTTCCGGGTGACTCACATCCAGAGCATCCCCTGGGCTCCCAGCAACACTCCCACAAAAGGGCCCGAAAAACGGAGGGTGGGAAAGGGTAAATTCGGGCGTGGAAGGCACCCCCACTCTCATCCCTTCCACACCCGGAAAACGAGCACTTTTTCCGGGTGACTCACCTCCAGAGCATCCCCTGGGCTCCCCCCAACACTCCCACAAAAGGGCCCGAAAAACGGATGGTGAGAAAGGGTAAATTCGGGCGTGGAAAGCACCCCCACTCTCATCTCACCCACACCCGGAAAACAGCACTTTTTCCGGGTGGGCCTCCTCCAGAGCAACCCCCTGGCACCCAGCAACACTCCCACAAAAGGACCCGAAAAACGGAGGGTGGGAAAGGGTAAATTCGGGCGTGGAAAGCATCCCCACTCTCATCTCCTCCACACCCGGAAAAAGAGCACTTTTCCCGGGTGGGCCTCCTCCAGAGCATCCCCCTGGCACCCAGCAACACTGCCACAAAAGGGCCTGAAAAAAGAAGGGTGAGAAAGGCAAAGTCCGGGCTGAAGAGCACCCAGACACACATCTCGCTCACGCCCGGAAAAAAGCACTTTTTCCCCGGTAAAACACCTCCAGAGCATCCCCTGGGCTCCCCCCAACACTGACACAAAAGGGCTAGAAAAACAGAAGAGGAGAAAGGGTAAATTCGGGCGTGGAAAGCACCCCCACTCTCATCACTTACACACCCGGAAAAAGAGCGCTTTTCCCGGGTGTAACACCTCCAGAGCATCCCCCCTGGCACCCAGCAACACTGCCACAAAAGGGCCTGAAAAAAGAAGGGTGAGAAAGGCAAAGTCCGGGCTGAAGAGCACCCAGACACACATCTCGCTCACGCCCGGAAAAAAAGCACTTTTTCCGGATAAAACACCTCCACAGCATCCCCCTGGCACCCAGCAACACTGACACAAAAGGGTCCGAAAAACAGAAGGGGAGAAAGGATAAATTCGGGTGTGGAAAGCACCCCCACTCTCATCTCATCCACACCCGGAAATAAGGCACCTATCCCGGCCACAGGACCTCCGCAGCATCCCCCTGGTCACCCTCCACCACCTCTGCTTAAAGCAGACCGAAATAGTGGGAGAAAGTGTGGGAAAAGCACTCACACAGCACCAGCCTCATCCACTCATCCACACCCGGAAATCAGGCACCTTTCCCGGCCACAGGACCTCCGCAGCATCTCCCTGGTCACCCAGCATCACCTCTGCTTAAAGCAACCCGAAATAGTGGGAGAAAGTGTGTGAAAAGCACTCACACAGCACCAGCCTCATCCACTCATCCACACCCGGAAATCAGGCACCTTTCCTGGCCACAGGACCTCCGCAGCACCCCCCTGGTCACCCAGCATCACCTCTGCTTAAAGCAGACCGAAATAGTGGGAGAAAGTGTGAGAAAAGCACTCCCACAGCACCAGCCTCATCCACTCATCCACACCCGGAAATAAGGCACCTATCCCGGCCACAGGACCTCCGCAGCATCTCCCTGGTCACCCAGCATCACCTCTGCTTAAAGCAACCCGAAATAGTGGGAGAAAGTGTGTGAAAAGCACTCACACAGCACCAGCCTCATCCACTCATCCACACCCGGAAATCAGGCACCTATCCCGGCCACAGGACCTCCGCAGCATCCCCCTGGTCACCCTCCACCACCTCTGCTTAAAGCAGACCGAAATAGTGGGAGAAAGTGTGGGAAAAGCACTCACACAGCACCAGCCTCATCCACTCATCCACACCCGGAAATCAGGCACCTTTCCCGGCCACAGGACCTCCGCAGCATCTCCCTGGTCACCCAGCATCACCTCTGCTTAAAGCAACCCGAAATAGTGGGAGAAAGTGTGTGAAAAGCACTCACACAGCACCAGCCTCATCCACTCATCCACACCCGGAAATCAGGCACCTTTCCTGGCCACAGGACCTCCGCAGCATCCCCCTGGTCACCCTCCATCACCTCTGCTTAAAGCAGACCGAAATAGTGGGAGAAAGTGTGTGAAAAGCACTCCCACAGCACCAGCCTCATCCACTCATCCACACCCGGAAATAAGGCACCTTTCCCGGCCACAGGACCTCCGCAGCACCCCCCTAGTCACCCACCAACACCTCTGACTCAAGCTCCCACCAAAAACGGGGAAAAAATAAAAAATAGCCCTCCAAAAACACCCCCCCCCCAACCGGACCCACCACCACCCGGCCACCCCTCACCAAAAGCCCGCAGAGACACCTCCGGCAGCTACCCTTCTAACCCCGTCTCCAGGCGGTCCCGGGCCCCCACACTTAAGCACCCCCCCTGGGTTAAAACCAAAACTCCGACCGTTCAGGACGTTCATGCCCCTGGTAATTTAGTTTCGTGCCCCTGGTAGATGGGAGAGAAGCGCTAAAGCCTTCAACTAGCCGAGCTAGAGCCTCCAAAGCGGCCTCCACAACCACAATACAGGGCCTGGAGGTCAGTTTGCTGGTTTTTTTTCTAAGTGTAATTCCAAACTGCAACTCTCACTTTGTCCACAG
>NW_027176303.1:315000-325000 GCF_023349555.1 Cebidichthys violaceus
AAATCCTCCGCAAACAGCCGCTGTAACTGTCTGGAGGACGTGCGTAAAGAGGCCGTACACATCATAATTTAATCCGTTTTATTGACATAATGCTGGGTCAAAAATCCTCCGCAAACAGCCGCTGTAACTGTCTGGAGGACGTGCGTAAAGAGGCCGTACACATCATAATTTAATCCGTTTTATTGACATAATGCTGGGTCAAAAATCCTCCGCAAACAGCCGCTGTAACTGTCTGGAGGACGTGCGTAAAGAGGCTGTTATTGTCATCTGTCAATCCGTTTTAAGATCACAATCTGAGGGAAAGCACCCTCCAGAAACAGTCGCTGTGACAGTCTGGAGGACGCGCGTAAAGAGGCTGTTATTGTCATCTGTCAATCCGTTTTGAGCTCACAATCTGAGGGAAAGCATCCTCCAGAAACAGTCGCTGTGACAGTCTGGAGGACGCGCGTAAAGAGGCTGTTATTATCATCTGTCAATCCGTTTTGAGCTCACAATCTGAGGGAAAGCATCCTCCAGAAACAGTCGCTGTGACAGTCTGGAGGACGCGCGTAAAGAGGCTGTTATTGTCATCTGTCAATCCGTTTTAAGGTCACAATATGAGGGAAAGCATCCTCCAGAAACAGTCGCTATAACTGTCTGGAGGACGTGCGTAAAGAGGCCTTTAACGTCATCTGTCAATCCGTTTTGAGCTCACAATCTGAGGGAAAGCATCCTCCAGAAACAGTCGCTGTGACAGTCTGGAGGACGTGCGTAAAGAGGCCGTACACATCATAATTTAATCCGTTGTATTGACATAATGCTGGTTCAAAAATCCTCCGCAAACAGCCGCTATAACTGTCTGGAGGACGCGCGTAAAGAGGCCGTTAACGTCATCTGTCAATCCGTTTTAAATTCACAATCCGAGGCAAAGCCTCCTCCAGAAACAGTCGCTATAACTGTCTGGAGGACGTGCGTAAAGAGGCCGTTAATGTGGCGAGAGAGTCCGTTTAAAGCTCACAATGTGAGGCGAAACATCCTCCAGCAACAGCCGCTATAACTGTCTGGAGGACGTGCGTAAAGAGGCCGTTAACGTCATCTGTCAATCCGTTTGAAATTCACAATCCGAGGCAAAGCCTCCTCCAGAAACAGTCGCTATAACTGTCTGGAGGACGTGCGTAAAGAGGCCGTTAATGTGGCGAGAGAGTCCGTTTAAAGCTCACAATGTGAGGCGAAACATCCTCCAGCAACAGCCGCTATAACTGTCTGGAGGACGTGCGTAAAGAGGCCGTTAACGTCATCTGTCAATCCGTTTGAAATTCACAATCCGAGGCAAAGCCTCCTCCAGAAACAGTCGCTATAACTGTCTGGAGGACGTGCGTAAAGAGGCCGTTAATGTGGCGAGAGAGTCCGTTTAAAGCTCACAATGTGAGGCGAAACATCCTCCAGCAACAGCCACTATAACTGTCTGGAGGACGTGCGTAAAGAGGCCGTTAACGTCATCTGTCAATCCGTTTTAAATTCACAATCCGAGGCAAAGCCTCCTCCAGAAACAGTCGCTATAACTGTCTGGAGGACGTGCGTAAAGAGGCCGTTAATGTGGCGAGAGAGTCCGTTTAAAGCTCACAATGTGAGGCGAAACATCCTCCAGCAACAGCCACTATAACTGTCTGGAGGACGTGCGTAAAGAGGCCGTTAACGTCATCTGTCAATCCGTTTTAAATTCACAATCCGAGGCAAAGCCTCCTCCACAAACAGCCGCTATAACTGTCTGGAGGACGTGCGTAAAGAGGCTGTTATTGTCATCTGTCAATCCGTTTTGAGCTCACAATCTGAGGGAAAGCATCCTCCAGAAACAGTCGCTGTGACAGTCTGGAGGACGTGCGTAAAGAGGCCGTACACATCATAATTTAATCCGTTGTATTGACATAATGCTGGGTCAAAAATCCTCCGCAAACAGCCGCTATAACTGTCTGGAGGACGTGCGTAAAGAGGCCGTACACATCATAATTTAATCCGTTTTATTGACATAATGCTGGGTCAAAAATCCTCCGCAAACAGCCGCTGTAACTGTCTGGAGGACGTGCGTAAAGAGGCCGTACACATCATAATTTAATCCGTTTTATTGACATAATGCTGGGTCAAAAATCCTCCACAAACAGCCGCTATAACTGTCTGGAGGACGTGCGTAAAGAGGCCGTACACATCATAATTTAATCCGTTTTATTGACATAATGCTGGGTCAAAAATCCTCCGCAAACAGCCGCTATAACTGTCTGGAGGACGTGCGTAAAGAGGCCGTACACATCATAATTTAATCCGTTTTATTGACATAATGCTGAGTCAAAAATCCTCCGCAAACAGCCGCTATAACTGTCTGGAGGACGTGCGTAAAGAGGCCGTACACATCATAATTTAATCCGTTTTATTGACATAATGCTGGGTCAAAAATCCTCCGCAAACAGCCGCTGTAACTGTCTGGAGGACGTGCGTAAAGAGGCCGTACACATCATAATTTAATCCGTTTTATTGACATAATGCTGGGTCAAAAATCCTCCGCAAACAGCCGCTGTAACTGTCTGGAGGACGTGCGTAAAGAGGCCGTACACATCATAATTTAATCCGTTTTATTGACATAATGCTGGGTCAAAAATCCTCCGCAAACAGCCGCTGTAACTGTCTGGAGGACGTGCGTAAAGAGGCTGTTATTGTCATCTGTCAATCCGTTTTAAGATCACAATCTGAGGGAAAGCACCCTCCAGAAACAGTCGCTGTGACAGTCTGGAGGACGCGCGTAAAGAGGCTGTTATTGTCATCTGTCAATCCGTTTTGAGCTCACAATCTGAGGGAAAGCATCCTCCAGAAACAGTCGCTGTGACAGTCTGGAGGACGCGCGTAAAGAGGCTGTTATTATCATCTGTCAATCCGTTTTGAGCTCACAATCTGAGGGAAAGCATCCTCCAGAAACAGTCGCTGTGACAGTCTGGAGGACGCGCGTAAAGAGGCTGTTATTGTCATCTGTCAATCCGTTTTAAGGTCACAATATGAGGGAAAGCATCCTCCAGAAACAGTCGCTATAACTGTCTGGAGGACGTGCGTAAAGAGGCCTTTAACGTCATCTGTCAATCCGTTTTGAGCTCACAATCTGAGGGAAAGCATCCTCCAGAAACAGTCGCTGTGACAGTCTGGAGGACGTGCGTAAAGAGGCCGTACACATCATAATTTAATCCGTTGTATTGACATAATGCTGGTTCAAAAATCCTCCGCAAACAGCCGCTATAACTGTCTGGAGGACGCGCGTAAAGAGGCCGTTAACGTCATCTGTCAATCCGTTTTAAATTCACAATCCGAGGCAAAGCCTCCTCCAGAAACAGTCGCTATAACTGTCTGGAGGACGTGCGTAAAGAGGCCGTTAATGTGGCGAGAGAGTCCGTTTAAAGCTCACAATGTGAGGCGAAACATCCTCCAGCAACAGCCGCTATAACTGTCTGGAGGACGTGCGTAAAGAGGCCGTTAACGTCATCTGTCAATCCGTTTGAAATTCACAATCCGAGGCAAAGCCTCCTCCAGAAACAGTCGCTATAACTGTCTGGAGGACGTGCGTAAAGAGGCCGTTAATGTGGCGAGAGAGTCCGTTTAAAGCTCACAATGTGAGGCGAAACATCCTCCAGCAACAGCCGCTATAACTGTCTGGAGGACGTGCGTAAAGAGGCCGTTAACGTCATCTGTCAATCCGTTTGAAATTCACAATCCGAGGCAAAGCCTCCTCCAGAAACAGTCGCTATAACTGTCTGGAGGACGTGCGTAAAGAGGCCGTTAATGTGGCGAGAGAGTCCGTTTAAAGCTCACAATGTGAGGCGAAACATCCTCCAGCAACAGCCACTATAACTGTCTGGAGGACGTGCGTAAAGAGGCCGTTAACGTCATCTGTCAATCCGTTTTAAATTCACAATCCGAGGCAAAGCCTCCTCCAGAAACAGTCGCTATAACTGTCTGGAGGACGTGCGTAAAGAGGCCGTTAATGTGGCGAGAGAGTCCGTTTAAAGCTCACAATGTGAGGCGAAACATCCTCCAGCAACAGCCACTATAACTGTCTGGAGGACGTGCGTAAAGAGGCCGTTAACGTCATCTGTCAATCCGTTTTAAATTCACAATCCGAGGCAAAGCCTCCTCCACAAACAGCCGCTATAACTGTCTGGAGGACGTGCGTAAAGAGGCTGTTATTGTCATCTGTCAATCCGTTTTGAGCTCACAATCTGAGGGAAAGCATCCTCCAGAAACAGTCGCTGTGACAGTCTGGAGGACGTGCGTAAAGAGGCCGTACACATCATAATTTAATCCGTTGTATTGACATAATGCTGGGTCAAAAATCCTCCGCAAACAGCCGCTATAACTGTCTGGAGGACGTGCGTAAAGAGGCTGTTAACGTCATCTGTCAATCCGTTTTAAATTCACAATCTGAGGAAAAGCATTCTCCAGAAACAGTCGCTGTGACAGTCTGGAGGACGTGCGTAAAGAGGCCGTACACATCATAATTTAATCCGTTGTATTGACATAATGCTGGGTCAAAAATCCTCCGCAAACAGCCGCTATAACTGTCTGGAGGACGTGCGTAAAGAGGCTGTTAACGTCATCTGTCAATCCGTTTTAAATTCACAATCTGAGGGAAAGCATTCTCCAGAAACAGTCGCTGTAACTGTCTGGAGGACGTGCGTAAAGAGGCCGTACACATCATAATTTAATCCGTTTTATTGACATAATGCTGGGTCAAAAATCCTCCACAAACAGCCGCTGTGACAGTCTGGAGGACGCGCGTAAAGAGGCCGTTAACGTCATCTGTCAATCCGTTTTAAATTCACAATCCGAGGCAAAGCCTCCTCCAGAAACAGTCGCTATAACTGTCTGGAGGACGTGCGTAAAGAGGCCGTTAACGTCATCTGTCAATCCGTTTTAAATTCACAATCCGAGGCAAAGCCTCCTCCAGAAACAGTCGCTATAACTGTCTGGAGGACGTGCGTAAAGAGGCCGTTAACGTCATCTGTCAATCCGTTTTAAATTCACAATCCGAGGCAAAGCCTCCTCCAGAAACAGTCGTTGTAACTGCCTGGAGGACGCGCGTAAAGAGGCCGTTAACATAATCAGTTAATCCGTTTGAAAGTCATTTTCTAAGGCAGCGCTTCCCCGCAACACTCCGCTGTTGTCCGTCAAAACTCGGATCTCCCAGGCCCAGCCAGAACGCTCCATTCGCGGGGAAGAGACGTCCGCAACACACCGCTGTTGTCCGTCAAAAAATCGGATCACATAGGCCGAGCATAATGGCTTTAAATCGGATAAAGTACTTCCGCGTTGTCGCCTGTCTTTGCCGCCCTGGTAACCGGGAGTCGGGCCGAAATTATCTCCGTGGTGCCTTCACTTTTCCGGCCTTCTTGTAGTAAAGCTGTCGCTGTCTTTTCATGATAGACAGATTTTTGAAAAACCGGTTTCACAAAATGTGCGCAAGGTGGCTTGGTTACCCCCTACCAAAAGTGGTCACATCGGGATAGGCAAAAACCAATAAGCGCTGAAGGCTTCAGCGCTTATTGGTTTTTGCCTAGAGACACTCTGTCGTTTTTTGGAGGTTCGCGCCCCTGGAATTCTTGCAAGTCAGCGAAGCGCTGAAGCCTTCAGCGCTTCGTGTTGCCTAGAAACACTTTGGCGTTTTGCTGGGTTTTACGCCCCTGGAACTCTTGCGAGTCAGCGAAGCGCTGAAGCCTTCAGCGCTTCGTGTTGCCTAGAGACACTTTGGCGTTTTTCTGACTTTTACGCCCCTGGAACTCTTGCGACTCAACGAAGCGCTGAAGCCTTCAGCGCTTCGTGTTGCCTAGAGTCACGTCACATACGCGGCTGGGTTTTTTTTCCCTTTTTCTTCCTTTTTCCGGGATTTTCGTGCCCCAGAGCATGCCTCTCTCCCTGGGATGCCTCCGACTGCTGCTCCATGCCCTCTCTCTCTCTCTCTCTCTCTCTCTCTCTCTCTCTCTCTCTCTCTCTCTCTCTCTCTCTCTCTCTCTCTCTCTCTCTCATCATCCCAGTTTAGGGCGCTTTTTCCGGGCATTAGCTCACGTAGCAACATCAGCACCATGGACAGCACCACGGACAGCGCCCTGGACGTCATTTACCAGGGAAAGGGGGCACATTTCCCGGATCTTTGACCTCCACCGCATCCCCTAGGCCCCTGCCAACACTGCCACAAGAGGGCCCGAAAAACGGATGGTGAGAAAGGGTAAATTCGGGCGTGGAAAGCACCCCCACTCTCATCTCACCCACACCCGGAAAACAGCACTTTTTCCGGGTGGGCCTCTTCCAGAGCATCCCTTGGGCTCCCCCCAACACTCCCACAAAATGACCCGAAAAAAAGAGGGTGGGAAAGGGTAAGTTCGGGCTGAAAAGCACCCAGACACACATCTCGCTCACGCCCGGAAAACAGCACTTTTTCCGGGTGACTCACCTCCAGAGCATCCCCTGGGCTCCCCCCAACACTCCCACAAAAGGGCCCGAAAAACGGATGGTGAGAAAGGGTAAATTCGGGCGTGGAAAGCACCCCCACTCTCATCTCACCCACACCCGGAAAACAGCACTTTTTCCGGGTGGGCCTCTTCCAGAGCATCCCTTGGGCTCCCCCCAACACTCCCACAAAATGACCCGAAAAAAAGAGGGTGGGAAAGGGTAAGTTCGGGCTGAAAAGCACCCAGACACACATCTCGCTCACGCCCGGAAAACAGCACTTTTTCCGGGTGACTCACCTCCAGAGCATCCCCTGGGCTCCCCCCAACACTCCCACAAAAGGGCCCGAAAAACGGATGGTGAGAAAGGGTAAATTCGGGCGTGGAAAGCACCCCCACTCTCATCTCACCCACACCCGGAAAACAGCACTTTTTCCGGGTGGGCCTCTTCCAGAGCATCCCTTGGGCTCCCCCCAACACTCCCACAAAATGACCCGAAAAAAAGAGGGTGGGAAAGGGTAAGTTCGGGCTGAAAAGCACCCAGACACACATCTCGCTCACGCCCGGAAAACAGCACTTTTTCCGGGTGACTCACCTCCAGAGCATCCCCTGGGCTCCCCCCAACACTCCCACAAAAGGGCCCGAAAAACGGATGGTGAGAAAGGGTAAATTCGGGCGTGGAAAGCACCCCCACTCTCATCTCACCCACACCCGGAAAACAGCACTTTTTCCGGGTGGGCCTCTTCCAGAGCATCCCTTGGGCTCCCCCCAACACTCCCACAAAATGACCCGAAAAAAAGAGGGTGGGAAAGGGTAAGTTCGGGCTGAAAAGCACCCAGACACACATCTCGCTCACGCCCGGAAAACAGCACTTTTTCCGGGTGACTCACCTCCAGAGCATCCCCTGGGCTCCCCCCAACACTCCCACAAAAGGGCCCGAAAAACGGATGGTGAGAAAGGGTAAATTCGGGCGTGGAAAGCACCCCCACTCTCATCTCACCCACACCCGGAAAACAGCACTTTTTCCGGGTGGGCCTCTTCCAGAGCATCCCTTGGGCTCCCCCCAACACTCCCACAAAATGACCCGAAAAAAAGAGGGTGGGAAAGGGTAAGTTCGGGCTGAAAAGCACCCAGACACACATCTCGCTCACGCCCGGAAAACAGCACTTTTTCCGGGTGACTCACCTCCAGAGCATCCCCTGGGCTCCCCCCAACACTCCCACAAAAGGGCCCGAAAAACGGATGGTGAGAAAGGGTAAATTCGGGCGTGGAAAGCACCCCCACTCTCATCTCACCCACACCCGGAAAACAGCACTTTTTCCGGGTGGGCCTCTTCCAGAGCATCCCTTGGGCTCCCCCCAACACTCCCACAAAATGACCCGAAAAAAAGAGGGTGGGAAAGGGTAAGTTCGGGCTGAAAAGCACCCAGACACACATCTCGCTCACGCCCGGAAAACAGCACTTTTTCCGGGTGACTCACCTCCAGAGCATCCCCTGGGCTCCCCCCAACACTCCCACAAAAGGGCCCGAAAAACGGATGGTGAGAAAGGGTAAATTCGGGCGTGGAAAGCACCCCCACTCTCATCTCACCCACACCCGGAAAACAGCACTTTTTCCGGGTGGGCCTCTTCCAGAGCATCCCTTGGGCTCCCCCCAACACTCCCACAAAATGACCCGAAAAAAAGAGGGTGGGAAAGGGTAAGTTCGGGCTGAAAAGCACCCAGACACACATCTCGCTCACGCCCGGAAAACAGCACTTTTTCCGGGTGACTCACCTCCAGAGCATCCCCTGGGCTCCCCCCAACACTCCCACAAAAGGGCCCGAAAAACGGATGGTGAGAAAGGGTAAATTCGGGCGTGGAAAGCACCCCCACTCTCATCTCACCCACACCCGGAAAACAGCACTTTTTCCGGGTGGGCCTCCTCCAGAGCAACCCCCTGGCACCCAGCAACACTCCCACAAAAGGACCCGAAAAAAAGAGGGTGAAAAAGGGTAAGTTTGGGCTGAAAAGCACCCAGACACACATCTCGCTCACGCCCGGAAAATGGCACTTTTTCCGGGTGACTCACATCCAGAGCATCCCCTGGGCTCCCAGCAACACTCCCACAAAAGGGCCCGAAAAACGGAGGGTGGGAAAGGGTAAATTCGGGCGTGGAAGGCACCCCCACTCTCATCCCTTCCACACCCGGAAAACGAGCACTTTTTCCGGGTGACTCACCTCCAGAGCATCCCCTGGGCTCCCCCCAACACTCCCACAAAAGGGCCCGAAAAACGGATGGTGAGAAAGGGTAAATTCGGGCGTGGAAAGCACCCCCACTCTCATCTCACCCACACCCGGAAAACAGCACTTTTTCCGGGTGGGCCTCCTCCAGAGCAACCCCCTGGCACCCAGCAACACTCCCACAAAAGGACCCGAAAAACGGAGGGTGGGAAAGGGTAAATTCGGGCGTGGAAAGCATCCCCACTCTCATCTCCTCCACACCCGGAAAAAGAGCACTTTTCCCGGGTGGGCCTCCTCCAGAGCATCCCCCTGGCACCCAGCAACACTGCCACAAAAGGGCCTGAAAAAAGAAGGGTGAGAAAGGCAAAGTCCGGGCTGAAGAGCACCCAGACACACATCTCGCTCACGCCCGGAAAAAAGCACTTTTTCCCCGGTAAAACACCTCCAGAGCATCCCCTGGGCTCCCCCCAACACTGACACAAAAGGGCTAGAAAAACAGAAGAGGAGAAAGGGTAAATTCGGGCGTGGAAAGCACCCCCACTCTCATCACTTACACACCCGGAAAAAGAGCGCTTTTCCCGGGTGTAACACCTCCAGAGCATCCCCCCTGGCACCCAGCAACACTGCCACAAAAGGGCCTGAAAAAAGAAGGGTGAGAAAGGCAAAGTCCGGGCTGAAGAGCACCCAGACACACATCTCGCTCACGCCCGGAAAAAAAGCACTTTTTCCGGATAAAACACCTCCACAGCATCCCCCTGGCACCCAGCAACACTGACACAAAAGGGTCCGAAAAACAGAAGGGGAGAAAGGATAAATTCGGGTGTGGAAAGCACCCCCACTCTCATCTCATCCACACCCGGAAATAAGGCACCTATCCCGGCCACAGGACCTCCGCAGCATCCCCCTGGTCACCCTCCACCACCTCTGCTTAAAGCAGACCGAAATAGTGGGAGAAAGTGTGGGAAAAGCACTCACACAGCACCAGCCTCATCCACTCATCCACACCCGGAAATCAGGCACCTTTCCCGGCCACAGGACCTCCGCAGCATCTCCCTGGTCACCCAGCATCACCTCTGCTTAAAGCAACCCGAAATAGTGGGAGAAAGTGTGTGAAAAGCACTCACACAGCACCAGCCTCATCCACTCATCCACACCCGGAAATCAGGCACCTTTCCTGGCCACAGGACCTCCGCAGCACCCCCCTGGTCACCCAGCATCACCTCTGCTTAAAGCAGACCGAAATAGTGGGAGAAAGTGTGAGAAAAGCACTCCCACAGCACCAGCCTCATCCACTCATCCACACCCGGAAATCAGGCACCTATC
>NW_027176303.1:335000-336134 GCF_023349555.1 Cebidichthys violaceus
TTTGCGCCCCTGGAATACTTGCACGTCAACGAAGCGCTGAACCCTTCAGCGCTTAGTGTTGCCTAGAAAAACTTTGGCGTTTTTCTGGGTTTTACGCCCCTGGAATTCTTGCACGTCAACGAAGCGCTGAAGCCTTCAGCGCTTAGTGTTGCCTAGAAAAACTTTGGCGTTTTTCTGGGTTTTACGCCCCTGGAATTCTTGCACGTCAACGAAGCGCTGAAGCCTTCAGCGCTTAGTGTTGCCTAGAAAAACTTTGTCGTTTTTTTTGTTTCTTCCTTTATCACATTATGCTTAAAATCATCATTTAATCCGTTTTAAGCTCACAATCTTGGGTGAAACATCCTCCAGAAGCAGCCGCTGTAACTGTCTGGAGGACGTGCGTAAAGAGGCCGTACACATCATAATTTAATCCGTTTTATTGACATAATGCTGGGTCAAAAATCCTCCACAAACAGCCGCTATAACTGTCTGGAGGACGTGCGTAAAGAGGCCGTACACATCATAATTTAATCCGTTTTATTGGCATAATGCTGGGTCAAAAATCCTCCGCAAACAGCCGCTATAACTGTCTGGAGGACGTGCGTAAAGAGGCCGTACACATCATAATTTAATCCGTTTTATTGACATAATGCTGGGTCAAAAATCCTCCGCAAACAGCCGCTGTAACTGTCTGGAGGACGTGCGTAAAGAGGCCGTACACATCATAATTTAATCCGTTTTATTGACATAATGCTGGGTCAAAAATCCTCCGCAAACAGCCGCTATAACTGTCTGGAGGACGTGCGTAAAGAGGCCGTACACATCATAATTTAATCCGTTTTATTGACATAATGCTGGGTCAAAAATCCTCCGCAAACAGCCGCTATAACTGTCTGGAGGACGTGCGTAAAGAGGCCGTACACATCATAATTTAATCCGTTTTATTGACATAATGCTGGGTCAAAAATCCTCCGCAAACAGCCGCTGTAACTGTCTGGAGGACGTGCGTAAAGAGGCCGTACACATCATAATTTAATCCGTTTTATTGACATAATGCTGGGTCAAAAATCCTCCACAAACAGCCGCTATAACTGTCTGGAGGACGTGCGTAAAGAGGCCGTACACATCATAATTTAATCCGTTTTATTGACATAA